>NW_027099890.1:0-127525 GCF_031753505.1 Anomalospiza imberbis
AGCCACCGTCCTCCAGCAGTCGGAAGGCTTCGCACACAAGCCCGCTACTTTGCGGCTTCGTTCTTCGCCTCTTCCAAGCAACCGCGATCTCTGCCTCTCGGAGGCGAAGAAGCGGCTAATTCGCACACAGCTCAGTAGAGCGGCAGCGGAGCGCTCCGGAGCGCCGCTTCTGCCGAAAGACGCCGGGAACCGGCACTTCCCACCGGATAGCTCCGGAGCCGCGCTTCTGCTTCTCTAGTCCTCTCTATCTTAGCGAAAAGCTTTCCCGCTCCATTTTGCAAGGGGAGAGCGTACCTTCACTGCACACTAACCGCGGTTTGCAAAGAAAGAGGATTTGCTGCACATTCCAAGGACACGGCTCTTTCCGAGGCAATCTGCAACCTGCTGTCAGATGGAAGTGCTCTCTGCCCTCTCCTGCCCAGCTCTATGTACTAGAGGGCACTTTCCAGCCTGGGCGAGGCAAACAACCTCGAGAGATGCCACAGAGCATAAGTGGAGCACAGATGCTAAAACGCAGCAAAGCTGAAGAGCCTGGCTCAGCTTCACTAGTGTGCAATTGACTGACTGCGAAAAACAAAGCAGCAGAGCACCGGGCTTCTGGGCGCTGTGAAGGCAATTGCCAAAACCAGGCAGCTGCTCCTTCCCAAGCACAGTCAGCTGCCTATGTTCTTGCTTGTCGACAAACTCACCGCTGCCCTTCTTTTCAGCAGCTGCCACCGTGTTCTGTGCATCTCGGAGCCTCTGGGGACGAGCAAGACCTGCCAAGGTGGGACGCATCAGGACCAAGTAAAAACCCAGGCAAGTTGTCCTGGAACGCTTTCCATACGCTTGCGGAGTGTGAATTCAAGAGGCAGGAGAGCGGCAGCCACCGTCCTCCAGCAGTCGGAAGGCTTCACACACAAGCCCGCTTCTTTGCGGCTTCTTTCTTTGCCTCTTCCAAGCAACCGCGATCTCTGCCTCTCGGAGGCGAAGAAGCGGCTAATTGGCGCACAGCTCAGTAGAGCGGCAGCGGAGCGCTCCGGAGCGCCGCTTCAAGTCGAAACACGCCGTGAAGCGGCCCTTCCCTCCGGATAGCTCTGGAGCCGCGCTTCTGCTTCTCTAGTCGTCTCTATCTTAGCGAAAAGCTTTCCCACTCCATTTGGCAAGGGGAGAGCGTACCTGCACTGCACACTAACTGCGGTTTGCCAAGAAATTGGATTTGCTGCACATTCCAAGGACACGGCTCTTTCCGAGGAAATCTGCAACCTGCTGTCAGATGGAAGTGCTCTCTGCCCTCTCCTGCCAGCTCTATGTACTAGAGGGCACTTTCCAGCCTGGGCGAGGCAAACAACCTCGAGAGATGCCACAGAGCATAAGTGGAGCACAGATGTTCAAAAGCAGCAAAGCTGAAGAACCTGGCTCAGCTTCACTAGTGTGCAATTGAAAGACTGCGAAAAACAAAGCAGCAGAGCACCGGGCTTCTGGGCGCTGTGAAGGCAATTGCCAAAACCAGGCAGCTGCTCCTTCCCAAGCACAGTCAGCTGCCTATGTTCTTGCTTGTCGACAATCTCACCGCTGCCCTTCTTTTCAGCAGCTGCCACCGTGTTCTGTGCATCTCGGAGCCTCTGGGGACGAGCAAGACTTGCCAAGGTGGGACGCATCAGGACCAAGTAAAAACCCAGGCAAGTTGTCCTGGAACGCTTTCCATTCGCTTGCCGAGAGTGAATTCAACAGGCAGGAGAGCGGCAGCCACCGTCCTCCAGCAGTCGGAAGCTTTCGCACACAAGCCTGCTTCTTTGCGGCTTCGTTCTTCGCCTCTTCCAAGCGACTGCGATCTCTGCCTCTCGGAGGCAAAGAAGCGGCTAGGTCGCGCACAGCTCAGTGGAGTTGCAGCGGAGCGCTCTGGAGCGCCGCTTCAAGCCGAAAGACGCCGGGAACCGGCACTTCCTTCCTGATAGCTCCGGAGCCGCGCTTCTGCTTCTCTAGTCGTCTCTATCTTAGCGAAAGGCTTTCCCACTCCACTTGGCAAGGGGAGAGCGTACCTGCACTGCACACTAACCGCAGTTTGCAAAAAAAGAGGATTTGCTGCACATTCCAAGGACACGGCTCTTTCCGAGGCAATCTGCGACCTGCTGACAGATCGAATGGCTCTCTGCCCTCTCCTGCCCAGCTCTATGCACTAGCGGGCACTTTCCAGCCTGGGCGAGGCAAACAACCTCGAGAGATGTCACAGAGCATAAGTGGAGCACAGATGCTCAAACGCAGCAAAGCTGAAGAGCCTGGCTCAGCTTCACTAGTGTGCAATTGACTGACTGCGAAAAACAAAGCAGCAGAGCACCGGGCTTCTGGGCGCTGTGAAGGCAATTGCCAAAACCAGGCAGCTGCTCCTTCCCAAGCACAGTCAGCTGCCTATGTTCTTGCTTGTCGACAATCTCACCGCTGCCCTTCTTTTCAGCAGCTGCCACCGTGTTCTGTGCATCTCGGAGCCTCTGGGGACGAGCAAGACTTGCCAAGGTGGGACGCATCAGGACCAAGTAAAAACCCAGGCAAGTTGTCCTGGAACGCTTTCCATTCGCTTGCCGAGAGTGAATTCAACAGGCAGGAGAGCGGCAGCCACCGTCCTCCAGCAGTCGGAAGGCTTCGCACACAAGCCCGCTTCTTTGCGGCTTCGTTCTTTGCCTCTTCCAAGCAACCGCGATCTCTGCCTCTCGGAGGCGAAGAAGCGGCTAATTCGCGCACAGCTCAGTAGAGTTGCAGCGGAGCGCTCTGGAGCGCCGCTTCAAGCCGAAAGACGCCGGGAACCGGCATTTCCCTCCGGATAGCTCCGGAGCCGCGCTTCTGCTTCTCTAGTCGTCTCTATCTTAGCGAAAAGCTTTCCCACTCCATTTGGCAAGGGGAGAGCGTACCTGCACTGCACACTAACTGCGGCTTGCCAAGAAATTGGATTTGCTGCACATTCCAAGGACACGGCTCTTTCCGAGGAAATCTGCAACCTGCTGTCAGATGGAAGTGCTCTCTGCCCTCTCCTGCCCAGCTCTATGTACTAGCGGGCACTTTCCAGCCTGGCCGAGGCAAACAACCTCGAGAGATGTCACAGAGCATAAGTGGAGCACAGATGCTCAAAAGCAGCAAAGCTGAAGAGCCTGGCTCAGCTTCACTAGTGTGCAATTGACTGACTGCGAAAAACAAAGCAGCAGAGCACCGGGCTTCTGGGCGCTGTGAAGGCAATTGCCAAAACCAGGCAGCTGCTCCTTCCCAAGCACAGTCAGCTGCCTATGTTCTTGCTTGTTCACAAACTCACCGCTGCCCTTCTTTTCAGCAGCTGCCACCGTGTTCTGTGCATCTCGGAGCCTCTGGGGACGAGCAAGACTTGCCAAGGTGGGACGCATCAGGACCAAGTAAAAACCCAGGCAAGTTGTCCTGGAACGCTTGCCATTCGCTTTCCGAGAGTGAATTCAACAGGCAGGAGAGCGGCAGCCACCATCCTTAAGAAGTCGGAAGGCTTCGCACACAAGCCCGCTTCTTTGCGGCTTCGTTCTTCGCCACTTCCAAGCAACCGCGATCTCTGCCTCTCGGAGGCGAAGAAGCGGCTAATTCGCGCACAGCTCAGTAGAGCGGCAGCGGAGCTCTCCAGAGCGCCGCTTCCAACCGAAAGACACCGGGAACCGGCACTTCCCTCCGGATAGCTCCGGAGCCGCGCTTCTGCTTCTCTAGTCGTCTCTATCTTAGCGAAAAGCTTTCCCTCTCCATTTGGCAAGGGGAGAGCGTACCTGCACTGCACACTAACTGCGGTTTGCAAAGAAAGAGGATTTGCTGCACATTCCAAGGACACGGCTCTTTCCGAGGCAATCTGCAACCTGCTGTCAGATGGAAGTGCTCTCTGCCCTCTCCTGCCCAGCTCTATGTACTAGCGGGCACTTTCCAGCCTGGGCGAGGCAAACAACCTCGAGAGATGCCACAGAGCATAAGTGGAGCACAGATGCTCAAAAGCAGCAAAGCTGAAGAGCCTGGCTCAGCTTCACTAGTGTGCAATTGACTGACTGCGAAAAACAAAGCAGCAGAGCACCGGGCTTCTGGGCGCTGTGAAGGCAATTGCCAAAACCAGGCAGGTGCTCCTTCCCAAGCACAGTCAGCTGCCTATGTTCTTGCTTGTTCACAAACTCACCGCTGCCCTTCTTTTCAGCAGCTGCCACCGTGTTCTGTGCATCTCGGAGCCTCTGGGGACGAGCAAGACCTGCCAAGGTGGGACGCATCAGGACCAAGTAAAAACCAGGCAAGTTGTCCTGGAACGCTTTCCATTCGTTTGCCGAGAGTGAATTCAACAGGCAGGAGAGCGGCAGCCACCGTCCTCCAGCAGTCGGAAGGCTTCGCACACAAGCCCGCTTCTTTGCGGCTTCGTTCTTTGCCTCTTCCAAGCAACCGCGATCTCTGCCTCTCGGAGGCGAAGAAGCGGCTAATTCGCGCACAACTCAGTAGAGCTGCAGCGGAGCGCTCTGGAGCGCCGCTTCAAGCCGAAAGACGCCGGGAACCGGCATTTCCCTCCGGATAGCTCTGGAGCCGCGCTTCTGCTTCTCTAGTCGTCTCTATCTTAGCGAAAAGCTTTCCCACTCCATTTGGCAAGGGGAGAGCGTACCTGCACTGCACACTAACTGCGGTTTGCCAAGAAATTGGATTTGCTGCACATTCCAAGGACACGGCTCTTTCCGAGGAAATCTGCAACCTGCTGTCAGATGGAAGTGCTCTCTGCCCTCTCCTGCCCAGCTCTATGTACTAGCGGGCACTTTCCAGCCTGGCCGAGGCAAACAACCTCGAGAGATGTCACAGAGCATAAGTGGAGCACAGATGCTCAAACGCAGCAAAGCTGAAGAGCCTGGCTCAGCTTCACTAGTGTGCAATTGACTGACTGCGAAAAACAAAGCAGCAGAGCACCGGGCTTCTGGGCGCTGTGAAGGCAATTGCCAAAACCAGGCAGCTGCTCCTTCCCAAGCACAGTCAGCTGCCTATGTTCTTGCTTGTCGAAAAACTCACCGCTACCCTTCTTTTCAGCAGCTGCCACCGTGTTCTGTGCATCTCAGAGCCTCTGGGGACGAGGAAGACTTGCCAGGGTGGGACGCATCGGGACCGAGTAAAAACCCAGGCAAGTTGTCCTGGAACGCTTTCCATTCGCTTGCCGAGAGTGAATTCAACAGGCAGGAGAGCGGCAGCCACCGTCCTCCAGCAGTCGGAAGGCTTCGCACACAAGCCCGCTTCTTTGCGGCTTCGTTCTTTGCCTCTTCCAAGCAACCGCGATCTCTGCCTCTCGGAGGCGAAGAAGCGGCTAATTCGCGCACAGCTCAGTAGAGTTGCAGCGGAGCGCTCCGGAGCGCCGCTTCAAGCCGAAAGACGCCGGGAACCAGCGCTTCCCTCTGGATAGCCCCGGAGCCGCGCTTCTGCTTCTCTAGTCGTCTCTATCTAAGCGAAAAGCTTTCCCACTCCATTTGGCAATGGGAGAGCGTACCTGAACTGCACACTGACCGCGGTTTGCAAAGAAAGAGGATTTGCTGCACATTCCAAGGACACGGCTCTTTCCGAGGCAATCTGCAACCTGCTGTCAGATGGAAGTGCTCTCAGCCCTCTCCTGCCCAGCTCTATGTACTAGCGGGCACTTTCCAGCCTCGGCGAGGCAAACAACGTCGAGAGATGTCACAGAGCATAAGTGGAGCACAGATGCTCAAAAGCAGCAAAGCTGAAGAGCCTGGCTCAGCTTCACTAGTGTGCAATTGACTGACTGCGAAAAACAAAGCAGCAGAGCACCGGGCTTCTGGGCGCTGTGAAGGCAATTGCCAAAACCAGGCAGCTGTTCCTTCCCAAGCACAGTCAGCTGCCTATGTTCTTGCTTGTTCACAAACTCACCGCTGCCCTTCTTTTCAGCAGCTGCCACCGTGTTCTGTGCATCTCGGAGCCTCTGGAGACGAGCAAGACTTGCCAAGGTGGGACGCATCAGGACCAAGTAAAAACCCAGGCAAGTTGTCTTGGAACGCTTTCCATTCGCTTGCCGAGAGTGAATTCAAAAGGCAGGAGAGCGGCAGCCACCGTCCTTAAGCAGTCGGAAGGCTTCTCACACAAGCCCGCTTCTTTGCGGCTTCGTTCTTCGCAGCTTCCAAGCAACCGCGATCCCTGCCTCTCGGAGGCGAAGAAGCGGCTAATTGGCGCACAGCTCAGTAGAGCGGCAGCGGAGCACTCCAAAGCGCCGCTTCTGCCGAAAGACGCCGTGAAGCGGCCCTTCCCTCCGGATAACTCCGGAGCCGCGCTTCTGCTTCTCTAGTCCTCTCTATCTAAGCGAAAAGCTTTCCCACTCCATTTGGCAAGGGGAGAGCGTACCTGTACTGCACACTAACCGCGGTTTGCAAAGAAAGATGATTTGCTGCTCATTCCAAGGACACGGCTCTTTCCGAGGCAATCTGCAACCTGTTGTCAGATGGAAGTGCTCTCTGCCCTCTCCTGCCCAGCTCTATGTACTAGCGGGCACTTTCCAGCCTGGGCGAGGCAAACAACCTCGAGAGATGTCACAGAGCATAAGTGGAGCACAGATGCTCAAACGCAGCAAAGCTGAAGAGCCTGGCTCAGCTTCACTAGTGTGCAATTGACTGACTGCGAAAAACAAAGCAGCAGAGCACCGGGCGTCTGGGCGCTGTGAAGGCAATTGCCAAAACCAGGCAGCTGCTCCCTCCCAAGCACAGTCAGCTGCCTATGTTCTTGCTTGTTCACAAACTCACCGCTGCCCTTCTTTTCAGCAGCTGCCACCGTGTTCTGTGCATCTCGGAGCCTCTGGAGACGAGCAAGACTTGCCAAGGTGGGACGCATCAGGACCAAGTAAAAACCCAGGCAAGTTGTCCTGGAACGCTTTCCATTCGCTTGCCGAGAGTGAATTCAACAGGCAGGAGAGCGGCAGCCACCGTCCTCGAGCAGTCAGAAGGCTTCGCACAAAAGCCCGCTTCTTTGCGGCTTCGTTCTTTGCCTCTTCCAAGAAACCGGGATCTCTGCCTCTCGGAGGCGAAGAAGCGGCTAGTTTGCGCACAGCTCAGTAGAGCGGCAGCGGAGCGCTCCAGAGCGCCGCTTCTGCCGAAAGACGCCGTGAAGCGGCCCTTCTCTCCGGATACCTCCGGAGCCGCGCTTCTGCTTCTCTAGTCCTCTCTATCTAAGCGAAAAGCGTTCCCGCTCCATTTGGCAAGGGTAGAGCGTACCTGCACTGCACACTAACCGCGGTTTGCAAAGAAAGAGGATTTGCTGCACATTCCAAGGACACGGCTCTTTCCGAGGCAATCTGCAACCTGCTGTCAGATGGAAGTGCTCTCTGCCCTCTCCTTCCCAGCTCTATGTACTAGCGGGCACTTTCCAGCCTGGGCGAGGCAAACAACCTCGAGAGATGTCACAGAGCATAAGTGGAGCACAGATGCTCAAAAGCAGCAAAGCTGAAGAGCCTGGCTCAGCTTCACTAGTGTGCAATTGACTGACTGCGAAAAACAAAGCAGCAGAGCACCGGGCTTCTGGGCGCTGTGAAGGCAATTGCCAAAACCAGGCAGCTGCTCCTTCCCAAGCACAGTCAGCTGCCTATGTTCTTGCTTGTTCACAAACTCACCGCTGCCCTTCTTTTCAGCAGCTGCCACCGTGTTCTGTGCATCTCGGAGCCTCTGGAGACGAGCAAGACTTGCCAAGGTGGGACGCATCAGGACCAAGTAAAAACCCAGGCAAGTTGTCCTGGAACGCTTCCCATTCGCTTGCCGAGAGTGAATTCAAAAGGCAGGAGAGCGGCAGCCACCGTCCTTAAGCAGTCGGAAGGCTTCGCACACATGCCAGCTTCTTTGCGGCTTCGTTCTTCGCCACTTCCAAGCAACCGCGATCTCTGCCTCTCGGAGGCGAAGAAGCGGCTAATTCGCGCACAGCTCAGAAGAGCGGCAGCGGAGCGCTCCGGAGCGCCGCTTCTGCCGAAAGACGCTGGGAAGCGGCCCTTCCCTCCGGATACCTCCGCAGCTGCGCTTCTGCTTCTCTAGTCGTCTCTATCTTAGTGAAAGGCTTTCCCACTCCATTTGGCAAGGGGAGAGCGTACCTGTACTGCACACAAACCGCGGTTTGCAAAAAAAGAGGATTTGCTGCACATTCCAAGGACACGGCTCTTTCCGAGGCAATCTGCAACCTGCTGTCAGATGGAAGTGCTCTCTGCCCTCTCCTGCCCAGCTCTATGTACTAGCGGGCACTTTCCAGCCTGGGCGAGGCAAACAACCTCGAGAGATGTCACAGAGCATAAGTGGAGCACAGATGCTCAAAAGCAGCAAAGCTGAAGAGCCTGGCTCAGCTTCACTAGTGTGCAATTGACTGACTGCGAAAAACAAAGCAGCAGAGCACCGGGCCTCTGGGCGCTGTGAAGGCAATTGCAAAAACCAGGCAGCTGCTCCTTCCCAAGCACAGTCAGCTGCCTATGTTCTTGCTTGTCGACAAACTCACCGCTACCCTTCTTTTCAGCAGCTGCCACCGTGTTCTGTGCATCTCGGAGCCTCTGGGGACGAGCAAGACCTGCCAAGGTGGGACGCATCAGGACCAAGTAAAAACCCAGGCAAGTTGTCCTGGAACGCTTTCCATACGCTTGCCGAGAGTGAATTCAAAAGGCAGGAGAGCGGCAGCCACCGTCCTTAAGCAGTCGGAAGGCTTCGCACACAAGCCCGCTTCTTTGCGGCTTCGTTCTTCGCCACTTCCAAGACACCGCGATCTCTGCCTCTCGGAGGCGAAGAAGCGGCTAAATGGCGCACAGCTCAGTAGAGCGGCAGCGGAGCGCTCCGGAGCGCCGCTTCAGGCCGAAAGACGCCGGGAAGCGGCACTTCCTTCCTGATAGCTCCGGAGCCGCCCTTCTGCTTCTCCAGTCGTCTCTATCTTAGCGAAAAGCTTTCCCACTCCATTTGGCAAGGGGAGAGCGTACCTGCACTGCACACTAACCGCGGTTTGCAAAGAAAGAGGATTTGCTGCACATTCCAAGGACACAGCTCATTCCGAGGCAATCTGCAACCTGCTGTCAGATGGAAGTGCTCTCTGCCCTCTCCTGCCCAGCTCTATGTACTAGCGGGCACTTTCCAGCCTGGCCGAGGCAAACAACCTCGAGAGATGCCACAGAGCATAAGTGGAGCACAGATGTTCAAAAGCAGCAAAGCTGAAGAACCTGGCTCAGCTTCACTAGTGTGCAATTGACTGACTGCGAAAAACAAAGCAGCAGAGCACCGGGCTTCTGGGCGCTGTGAAGGCAATTGCCAAAACCAGGCAGCTGCTCCTTCCCAAGCACAGTCAGCTGCCTATGTTCTTGCTTGTCGACAAACTCACCGCTGCCCTTCTTTTCAGCAGCTGCCACCGTGTTCTGTGCATCTCGGAGCCTCTGGGGACGAGCAAGACCTGCCAAGGTGGGACGCATCAGGACCAAGTAAAAACCCAGGCAAGTTGTCCTGGAACGCTTTCCATACGCTTGCCGAGAGTGAATTCCAAAAGCAGGAGAGCGGCAGCAACCGTCCTCCAGCAGTCGGAAGGCTTCGCACACAAGCCCGCTTCTTTGCGGCTTCGTTCTTTGCCACTTCCAAGACACCGCGATCTATGCCTCTCGGAGGCGAAGAAGCGGCTAAATGGCGCACAGCTCAGTAGAGCGGCAGCGGAGCGCTCCGGAGCGCCGCTTCAGGCCGAAAGACGCCGGGAAGCGGCACTTCCTTCCTGATAGCTCCGGAGCCGCCCTTCTGCTTCTCTAGTCGTCTCTATCTTAGCGAAAAGCTTTCCCACTCCATTTGGCAGGGGGAGAGCATACCTGCACTGCACACTAACCGCGGTTTGCAAAGAAAGAGGATTTGCTGCACATTCCAAGGACACGGCTCTTTCCGAGGCAATCTGCAACCTGCTGTCAGATGGAAGTGCTCTCTGCCCTCTCCTGCCCAGCTCTATGTACTAGCGGGCACTTTCCAGCCTGGCCGAGGCAAACAACCTCGAGAGATGCCACAGAGCATAAGTGGAGCACAGATGTTCAAAAGCAGCAAAGCTGAAGAACCTGGCTCAGCTTCACTAGTGTGCAATTGAAAGACTGCGAAAAACAAAGCAGCAGAGCACCGGGCTTCTGGGCGCTGTGAAGGCAATTGCCAAAACCAGGCAGCTGCTCCTTCCCAAGCACAGTCAGCTGCCTATGTTCTTGCTTGTCGACAATCTCACCGCTGCCCTTCTTTTCAGCAGCTGCCACCGTGTTCTGTGCATCTCGGAGCCTCTGGGACGAGCAAGACTTGCCAAGGTGGGACGCATCAGGACCAAGTAAAAACCCAGGCAAGTTGTCCTGGAACGCTTTCCATTCGCTTGCCGAGAGTGAATTCAACAGGCAGGAGAGCGGCAGCCACCGTCCTCCAGCAGTCGGAAGCTTTCGCACACAAGCCTGCTTCTTTGCGGCTTCGTTCTTCGCCTCTTCCAAGCGACTGCGATCTCTGCCTCTCGGAGGCAAAGAAGCGGCTAGGTCGCGCACAGCTCAGTGGAGTTGCAGCGGAGCGCTCTGGAGCGCCGCTTCAAGCCGAAAGACGCCGGGAACCGGCACTTCCTTCCTGATAGCTCCGGAGCCGCGCTTCTGCTTCTCTAGTCGTCTCTATCTTAGCGAAAGGCTTTCCCACTCCACTTGGCAAGGGGAGAGCGTACCTGCACTGCACACTAACTGCAGTTTGCAAAAAAAGAGGATTTGCTGCACATTCCAAGGACACGGCTCTTTCCGAGGCAATCTGCGACCTGCTGACAGATCGAATGGCTCTCTGCCCTCTCCTGCCCAGCTCTATGCACTAGCGGGCACTTTCCAGCCTGGGCGAGGCAAACAACCTCGAGAGATGTCACAGAGCATAAGTGGAGCACAGATGCTCAAACGCAGCAAAGCTGAAGAGCCTGGCTCAGCTTCACTAGTGTGCAATTGACTGACTGCGAAAAACAAAGCAGCAGAGCACCGGGCATCTGGGCGCTGTGAAGGCAATTGCCAAAACCAGGCAGCTGCTCCTTCCCAAGCACAGTCAGCTGCCTATGTTCTTGCTTGTCGAAAAACTCACCGCTACCCTTCTTTTCAGCAGCTGCCACCGTGTTCTGTGCATCTCGGAGCCTCTGGGGACGAGGAAGACTTGCCAGGGTGGGACGCATCGGGACCGAGTAAAAACCCAGGCAAGTTGTCCTGGAACGCTTTCCATTCGCTTGCCGAGAGTGAATTCAACAGGCAGGAGAGCGGCAGCCACCGTCCTCCAGCAGTCGGAAGGCTTCGCACACAAGCCCGCTTCTTTGCGGCTTCGTTCTTTGCCTCTTCCAAGCAACCGCGATCTCTGCCTCTCGGAGGCGAAGAAGCGGCTAATTCGCGCACAGCTCAGTAGAGTTGCAGCGGAGCGCTCTGGAGCGCCGCTTCAAGCCGAAAGACGCCGGGAACCGGCATTTCCCTCCGGATAGCTCCGGAGCCGCGCTTCTGCTTCTCTAGTCGTCTCTATCTTAGCGAAAAGCTTTCCCACTCCATTTGGCAAGGGGAGAGCGTACCTGCACTGCACACTAACTGCGGCTTGCCAAGAAATTGGATTTGCTGCACATTCCAAGGACACGGCTCTTTCCGAGGAAATCTGCAACCTGCTGTCAGATGGAAGTGCTCTCTGCCCTCTCCTGCCCAGCTCTATGTACTAGCGGGCACTTTCCAGCCTGGGCGAGGCAAACAACCTCGAGAGATGTCACAGAGCATAAGTGGAGCACAGATGCTCAAAAGCAGCAAAGCTGAAGAGCCTGGCTCAGCTTCACTAGTGTGCAATTGACTGACTGCGAAAAACAAAGCAGCAGAGCACCGGGCTTCTGGGCGCTGTGAAGGCAATTGCCAAAACCAGGCAGCTGCTCCTTCCCAAGCACAGTCAGCTGCCTATGTTCTTGCTTGTTCACAAACTCACCGCTGCCCTTCTTTTCAGCAGCTGCCACCGTGTTCTGTGCATCTCGGAGCCTCTGGGGACGAGCAAGACTTGCCAAGGTGGGACGCATCAGGACCAAGTAAAAACCCAGGCAAGTTGTCCTGGAACGCTTGCCATACGCTTGCCGAGAGTGAATTCAACAGGCAGGAGAGCGGCAGCCACCATCCTTAAGAAGTCGGAAGGCTTCGCACACAAGCCCGCTTCTTTGCGGCTTCGTTCTTCGCCACTTCCAAGCAACCGCGATCTCTGCCTCTCGGAGGCGAAGAAGCGGCTAATTCGCGCACAGCTCAGTAGAGCGGCAGCGGAGCTCTCCAGAGCGCCGCTTCCAACCGAAAGACACCGGGAACTGGCACTTCCCTCCTAATAGCTCCGGGGCCGCGCTTCTGCTTCTCTAGTCGTCTCTATCTTAGCGAAAAGCTTTCCCTCTCCATTTGGCAAGGGGAGAGCGTACCTGCACTGCACACTAACTGCGGTTTGCAAAGAAATTGGATTTGCTGCACATTCCAAGGACACGGCTCTTTCCGAGGCAATCTGCAACCTGCTGTCAGATGGAAGTGCTCTCTGCCCTCTCCTGCCCAGCTCTATGTACTAGCGGGCACTTTCCAGCCTGGGCGAGGCAAACAACCTCGAGAGATGCCACAGAGCATAAGTGGAGCACAGATGCTCAAAAGCAGCAAAGCTGAAGAGCCTGGCTCAGCTTCACTAGTGTGCAATTGACTGACTGCGAAAAACAAAGCAGCAGAGCACCGGGCTTCTGGGCGCTGTGAAGGCAATTGCCAAAACCAGGCAGCTGCTCCTTCCCAAGCACAGTCAGCTGCCTATGTTCTTGCTTGTTCACAAACTCACCGCTGCCCTTCTTTTCAGCAGCTGCCACCGTGTTCTGTGCATCTCGGAGCCTCTGGGGACGAGCAAGACCTGCCAAGGTGGGACGCATCAGGACCAAGTAAAAACCCAGGCAAGTTGTCCTGGAACGCTTTCCATTCGCTTGCCGAGAGTGAATTCAACAGGCAGGAGAGCGGCAGCCACCGTCCTCCAGCAGTCGGAAGGCTTCGCACACAAGCCCGCTTCTTTGCGGCTTCGTTCTTTGCCTCTTCCAAGCAACCGCGATCTCTGCCTCTCGGAGGCGAAGAAGCGGCTAATTCGCGCACAACTCAGTAGAGCTGCAGCGGAGCGCTCTGGAGCGCCGCTTCAAGCCGAAAGACGCCGGGAACCGGCATTTCCCTCCGGATAGCTCTGGAGCCGCGCTTCTGCTTCTCTAGTCGTCTCTATCTTAGCGAAAAGCTTTCCCACTCTATTTGGCAAGGGGAGAGCGTACCTGCACTGCACACTAACTGCGGTTTGCCAAGAAATTGGATTTGCTGCACATTCCAAGGACACGGCTCTTTCCGAGGAAATCTGCAACCTGCTGTCAGATGGAAGTGCTCTCTGCCCTCTCCTGCCCAGCTCTATGTACTAGCGGGCACTTTCCAGCCTGGCCGAGGCAAACAACCTCGAGAGATGTCACAGAGCATAAGTGGAGCACAGATGCTCAAAAGCAGCAAAGCTGAAGAGCCTGGCTCAGCTTCACTAGTGTGCAATTGACTGACTGCGAAAAACAAAGCAGCAGAGCACCGGGCTTCTGGGCGCTGTGAAGGCAATTGCCAAAACCAGGCAGCTGCTCCTTCCCAAGCACAGTCAGCTGCCTATGTTCTTGCTTGTTCACAAACTCACCGCTGCCCTTCTTTTCAGCAGCTGCCACCGTGTTCTGTGCATCTCGGAGCCTCTGGGGACGAGCAAGACTTGCCAAGGTGGGACGCATCAGGACCAAGTAAAAACCCAGTCAAGTTGTCCTGGAACGCTTGCCATACGCTTGCCGAGAGTGAATTCAACAGGCAGGAGAGCGGCAGCCACCATCCTTAAGAAGTCGGAAGGCTTCGCACACAAGCCCGCTTCTTTGCGGCTTCGTTCTTTGCCACTTCCAAGCAACCGCGATCTCTGCCTCTCGGAGGCGAAGAAGCGGCTAATTCGCGCACAGCTCAGTAGAGCGGCAGCGGAGCTCTCCAGAGCGCCGCTTCCAACCGAAAGACACCGGGAACTGGCACTTCCCTCCTAATAGCTCCGGGGCCGCGCTTCTGCTTCTCTAGTCGTCTCTATCTTAGCGAAAAGCTTTCCCTCTCCATTTGGCAAGGGGAGAGCGTACCTGCACTGCACACTAACTGCGGTTTGCAAAGAAATTGGATTTGCTGCACATTCCAAGGACACGGCTCTTTCCGAGGCAATCTGCAACCTGCTGTCAGATGGAAGTGCTCTCTGCCCTCTCCTGCCCAGCTCTATGTACTAGCGGGCACTTTCCAGCCTGGGCGAGGCAAACAACCTCGAGAGATGCCACAGAGCATAAGTGGAGCACAGATGCTCAAAAGCAGCAAAGCTGAAGAGCCTGGCTCAGCTTCACTAGTGTGCAATTGACTGACTGCGAAAAACAAAGCAGCAGAGCACCGGGCTTCTGGGCGCTGTGAAGGCAATTGCCAAAACCAGGCAGCTGCTCCTTCCCAAGCACAGTCAGCTGCCTATGTTCTTGCTTGTTCACAAACTCACCGCTGCCCTTCTTTTCAGCAGCTGCCACCGTGTTCTGTGCATCTCGGAGCCTCTGGGGACGAGCAAGACCTGCCAAGGTGGGACGCATCAGGACCAAGTAAAAACCCAGGCAAGTTGTCCTGGAACGCTTTCCATTCGCTTGCCGAGAGTGAATTCAACAGGCAGGAGAGCGGCAGCCACCGTCCTCCAGCAGTCGGAAGGCTTCGCACACAAGCCCGCTTCTTTGCGGCTTCGTTCTTTGCCTCTTCCAAGCAACCGCGATCTCTGCCTCTCGGAGGCGAAGAAGCGGCTAATTCGCGCACAACTCAGTAGAGCTGCAGCGGAGCGCTCTGGAGCGCCGCTTCAAGCCGAAAGACGCCGGGAACCGGCATTTCCCTCCGGATAGCTCTGGAGCCGCGCTTCTGCTTCTCTAGTCGTCTCTATCTTAGCGAAAAGCTTTCCCACTCTATTTGGCAAGGGGAGAGCGTACCTGCACTGCACACTAACTGCGGTTTGCCAAGAAATTGGATTTGCTGCACATTCCAAGGACACGGCTCTTTCCGAGGAAATCTGCAACCTGCTGTCAGATGGAAGTGCTCTCTGCCCTCTCCTGCCCAGCTCTATGTACTAGCGGGCACTTTCCAGCCTGGCCGAGGCAAACAACCTCGAGAGATGTCACAGAGCATAAGTGGAGCACAGATGCTCAAAAGCAGCAAAGCTGAAGAGCCTGGCTCAGCTTCACTAGTGTGCAATTGACTGACTGCGAAAAACAAAGCAGCAGAGCACCGGGCTTCTGGGCGCTGTGAAGGCAATTGCCAAAACCAGGCAGCTGCTCCTTCCCAAGCACAGTCAGCTGCCTATGTTCTTGCTTGTTCACAAACTCACCGCTGCCCTTCTTTTCAGCAGCTGCCACCGTGTTCTGTGCATCTCGGAGCCTCTGGGGACGAGCAAGACTTGCCAAGGTGGGACGCATCAGGACCAAGTAAAAACCCAGTCAAGTTGTCCTGGAACGCTTGCCATACGCTTGCCGAGAGTGAATTCAACAGGCAGGAGAGCGGCAGCCACCATCCTTAAGAAGTCGGAAGGCTTCGCACACAAGCCCGCTTCTTTGCGGCTTCGTTCTTTGCCACTTCCAAGCAACCGCGATCTCTGCCTCTCGGAGGCGAAGAAGCGGCTAATTCGCGCACAGCTCAGTAGAGCGGCAGCGGAGCTCTCCAGAGCGCCGCTTCCAACCGAAAGACACCGGGAACTGGCATTTCCCTCCGGATAGCTCTGGAGCCGCGCTTCTGCTTCTCTAGTCGTCTCTATCTTAGCGAAAAGCTTTCCCACTCTATTTGGCAAGGGGAGAGCGTACCTGCACTGCACACTAACTGCGGTTTGCCAAGAAATTGGATTTGCTGCACATTCCAAGGACACGGCTCTTTCCGAGGAAATCTGCAACCTGCTGTCAGATGGAAGTGCTCTCTGCCCTCTCCTGCCCAGCTCTATGTACTAGCGGGCACTTTCCAGCCTGGCCGAGGCAAACAACCTCGAGAGATGTCACAGAGCATAAGTGGAGCACAGATGCTCAAAAGCAGCAAAGCTGAAGAGCCTGGCTCAGCTTCACTAGTGTGCAATTGACTGACTGCGAAAAACAAAGCAGCAGAGCACCGGGCTTCTGGGCGCTGTGAAGGCAATTGCCAAAACCAGGCAGCTGCTCCTTCCCAAGCACAGTCAGCTGCCTATGTTCTTGCTTGTTCACAAACTCACCGCTGCCCTTCTTTTCAGCAGCTGCCACCGTGTTCTGTGCATCTCGGAGCCTCTGGGGACGAGCAAGACTTGCCAAGGTGGGACGCATCAGGACCAAGTAAAAACCCAGTCAAGTTGTCCTGGAACGCTTGCCATACGCTTGCCGAGAGTGAATTCAACAGGCAGGAGAGCGGCAGCCACCATCCTTAAGAAGTCGGAAGGCTTCGCACACAAGCCCGCTTCTTTGCGGCTTCGTTCTTTGCCACTTCCAAGCAACCGCGATCTCTGCCTCTCGGAGGCGAAGAAGCGGCTAATTCGCGCACAGCTCAGTAGAGCGGCAGCGGAGCTCTCCAGAGCGCCGCTTCCAACCGAAAGACACCGGGAACTGGCATTTCCCTCCGGATAGCTCTGGAGCCGCGCTTCTGCTTCTCTAGTCGTCTCTATCTAAGCGAAAAGCTTTCCCACTCTATTTGGCAAGGGGAGAGCGTACCTGCACTGCACACTAACTGCGGTTTGCCAAGAAATTGGATTTGCTGCACATTCCAAGGACACGGCTCTTTCCGAGGAAATCTGCAACCTGCTGTCAGATGGAAGTGCTCTCTGCCCTCTCCTGCCCAGCTCTATGTACTAGCGGGCACTTTCCAGCCTGGGCGAGGCAAACAACCTCGAGAGATGTCACCGAGCATAAGTGGAGCACAGATGCTCAAAAGCAGCAAAGCTGAAGAGCCTGGCTCAGCTTCACTAGTGTGCAATTGACTGACTGCGAAAAACAAAGCAGCAGAGCACCGGGCTTCTGGGCGCTGTGAAGGCAATTGCCAAAACCAGGCAGCTGCTCCTTCCCAAGCACAGTCAGCTGCCTATGTTCTTGCTTGTTCACAAACTCACCGCTGCCCTTCTTTTCAGCAGCTGCCACCGTGTTCTGTGCATCTCGGAGCCTCTGGGGACGAGCAAGACTTGCCAAGGTGGGACGCATCAGGACCAAGTAAAAACCCAGTCAAGTTGTCCTGGAACGCTTGCCATACGCTTGCCGAGAGTGAATTCAACAGGCAGGAGAGCGGCAGCCACCATCCTTAAGAAGTCGGAAGGCTTCGCACACAAGCCCGCTTCTTTGCGGCTTCGTTCTTCGCCACTTCCAAGCAACCGCGATCTCTGCCTCTCGGAGGCGAAGAAGCGGCTAATTCGCGCACAGCTCAGTAGAGCGGCAGCGGAGCTCTCCAGAGCGCCGCTTCCAACCGAAAGACACCGGGAACTGGCATTTCCCTCCGGATAGCTCTGGAGCCGCGCTTCTGCTTCTCTAGTCGTCTCTATCTTAGCGAAAAGCTTTCCCACTCTATTTGGCAAGGGGAGAGCGTACCTGCACTGCAGACTAACTGCGGTTTGCCAAGAAATTGGATTTGCTGCACATTCCAAGGACACGGCTCTTTCCGAGGAAATCTGCAACCTGCTGTCAGATGGAAGTGCTCTCTGCCCTCTCCTGCCCAGCTCTATGTACTAGCGGGCACTTTCCAGCCTGGCCGAGGCAAACAACCTCGAGAGATGTCACAGAGCATAAGTGGAGCACAGATGCTCAAAAGCAGCAAAGCTGAAGAGCCTGGCTCAGCTTCACTAGTGTGCAATTGACTGACTGCGAAAAACAAAGCAGCAGAGCACCGGGCTTCTGGGCGCTGTGAAGGCAATTGCCAAAACCAGGCAGCTGCTCCTTCCCAAGCACAGTCAGCTGCCTATGTTCTTGCTTGTTCACAAACTCACCGCTGCCCTTCTTTTCAGCAGCTGCCACCGTGTTCTGTGCATCTCGGAGCCTCTGGGGACGAGCAAGACTTGCCAAGGTGGGACGCATCAGGACCAAGTAAAAACCCAGGCAAGTTGTCCTGGAACGCTTGCCATACGCTTGCCGAGAGTGAATTCAACAGGCAGGAGAGCGGCAGCCACCATCCTTAAGAAGTCGGAAGGCTTCGCACACAAGCCCGCTTCTTTGCGGCTTCGTTCTTTGCCACTTCCAAGCAACCGCGATCTCTGCCTCTCGGAGGCGAAGAAGCGGCTAATTCGCGCACAGCTCAGTAGAGCGGCAGCGGAGCTCTCCAGAGCGCCGCTTCCAACCGAAAGACACCGGGAACCGGCACTTCCCTCCGGATAGCTCCGGAGCTGCGCTTCTGCTTCTCTAGTCGTCTCTATCTTAGCGAAAAGCTTTCCCGCTCCATTTGGCAAGGGGAGAGCATACCTGCACTGCACACTAACCGCGATTTGCAAAGAAAGAGGATTTGCTGCACATTCCAAGGACACGGCTCTTTCCGAGGCAATCTGCAACCTGCTGTCAGATCGAAGTGCTCTCTGCCCTCTCCTGCCCAGCTCTATGTACTAGCGGGCACTTTCCAGTCTGGGCGAGGCAAAAAACCTCGAGAGATGCCACAGAGCATAAGTGGAGCACAGATGTTCAAAAGCAGCAAAGCTGAAGAGCCTGGCTCAGCTTCACTAGTGTGCAATTGACTGATAGCGAAAAACAAAGCAGCAGAGCACCGGGCCTCTGGGCGCTATGAAGGCAATTGCCAAAACCAAGCAGCTGCTCCTTCCCAAGCACAGTCAGCTGCCTATGTTCTTGCTTGTTCACAAACTCACCGCTGCCCTTCTTTTCAGCAGCTGCCACCGTGTTCTGTGCATCTCGGAGCCTCTGGGGACGAGGAAGACTTGCCAAGGTGGGACGCATCAGGACCGAGTAAAAACCCAGGCAAGTTGTCCTGGAACGCTTTCCATTCGCTTGCCGAGAGTGAATTCAACAGGCAGGAGAGCGGCAGCCACCGTCCTCCAGCAGTCGGAAGGCTTCGCACACAAGCCCGCTTCTTTGCGGCTTCGTTCTTTGCCTCTTCCAAGCAACCGCGATCTCTGCCTCTCGGAGGCGAAGAAGCGGCTAATTCTCGCACAGCTCAGTAGAGCTGCAGCGGAGCGCTCCGGAGCGCCGCTTCAAGCCGAAAGACGCCGGGGAAGCGGCACTTCCCTCCGGATAGCTCCGGAGCCGCGCTTCTGCTTCTCTAGTCGTCTCTATCTTAGCGAAAAGCTTTCCCGCTCCATTTGGCAAGGGGGAGAGCGTACCTGCACTGCACACTAACAGCGGTTTGCAAAGAAAGAGGATTTGCTGCACATTCCAAGGACACGGCTCTTTCCGAGGCAATCTGCAACCTGCTGACAGATCGAAGTGCTCTCTGCCCTCTCCTGCCCAGCTCTATGTACTAGCGGGCACTTTCCAGCCTGGGCGAGGCAAACAACCTCGAGAGATGTCACAGAGCATAAGTGGAGCACAGATGCTCAAAAGCAGCAAAGCTGAAGAGCCTGGCTCAGCTTCACTAGTGTGCAATTGACTGACTGCGAAAAACAAAGCAGCAGAGCACCGGGCTTCTGGGCGCTGTGAAGGCAATTGCCAAAACCAGGCAGCTGCTCCTTCCCAAGCACAGTCAGCTGCCTATGTTCTTGCTTGTTCACAAACTCACCGCTGCCCTTCTTTTCAGCAGCTGCCACCGTGTTCTGTGCATCTCGGAGCCTCTGGGGACGAGCAAGACCTGCCAAGGTGGGACGCATCAGGACCAAGTAAAAACCCAGGCAAGTTGTCCTGGAATGCTTTCCATATGCTTGCCGAGAGTGAATTCAACAGGCAGGAGAGCGGCAGCCACCGTCCTCCAGCAGTCGGAAGGCTTCGCACACAAGTCCGCTTCTTTGCGGCTTCGTTCTTTGCCTCTTCCAAGCAACCGCGATCTCTGCCTCTCGGAGGCGAAGAAGCGGCTAATTCGCGCACAGCTCAGTAGAGCTGCAGCGGAGCGCTCTGGAGCGCCGCTTCAAGCCGAAAGACGCCAGGAGCCGGCATTTCCCTCCGGATAGCTCCGGAGCCGCGCTTCTGCTTCTCTAGTCGTCTCTATCTTAGCGAAAAGCTTTCCCACTCCATTTGGCAAGGGGGAGAGCGTACCTGCACTGTACAGTAACTGCGGTTTGCCAAGAAATTGGATTTGCTGCACATTCCAAGGACACGGCTCTTTCCGAGGAAATCTGCAACCTGCTGTCAGATGGAAGTGCTCTCTGCCCTCTCCTGCCCAGCTCTATGTACTAGCGGGCACTTTCCAGCCTGGGCGAGGCAAACAACCTCGAGAGATGTCACCGAGCATAAGTGGAGCACAGATGCTCAAAAGAAGCAAAGCTGAAGAGCCTGGCTCAGCTTCACTAGTGTGCAATTGACTGACTGCGAAAAACAAAGCAGCAGAGCACCGGGCTTCTGGGCGCTGTGAAGGCAATTGCCAAAACCAGGCAGCTGCTCCTTCCCAAGCACAGTCAGCTGCCTATGTTCTTGCTTCTCGACAAACTCACCGCTGCCCTTCTTTTCAGCAGCTGCCACCGTGTTCTGTGCATCTCGGAGCCTCTGGGGACGAGCAAGACTTGCCAAGGTGGGACGCATCAGGACCAAGTAAAAACCCAGGCAAGTTGTCCTGGAACGCTTTCCATACACTTGCCGAGAGTGAATTCAACAGGCAGGAGAGCGGCAGCCACCATCCTTAAGAAGTCGGAAGGCTTCGCACACAAGCCCGCTTCTTTGCGGCTTCGTTCTTCGCCACTTCCAAGCAACCGCGATCTCTGCCTCTCGGAGGCGAAGAAGCGGCTAATTCGCGCACAGCTCAGTAGAGCGGCAGCGGAGCTCTCCAGAGCGCCGCTTCCAACCGAAAGACACCAGGAACCGGCACTTCCCTCCGGATAGCTCCGGAGCCGCGCTTCTGCTTCTCTAGTCGTCTCTATCTTAGCGAAAAGCTTTCCCGCTCCATTTGGCAAGGGGAGAGCGTACCTGCACTGCACACTAACTGCGGTTTGCAAAGAAAGAGGATTTGCTGCACATTCCAAGGACACGGCTCTTTCCGAGGCAATCTGCAACCTGCTGTCAGATGGAAGTGCTCTCTGCCTCTCCTGCCCAGCTCTATGTACTAGCGGGCACTTTCCAGCCTGGGCGAGGCAAACAACCTCGAGAGATGCCACAGAGCATAAGTGGAGCACAGATGCTCAAAAGCAGCAAAGCTGAAGAGCCTGGCTCAGCTTCACTAGTGTGCAATTGACTGACTGCGAAAAACAAAGCAGCAGAGCACCGGGCTTCTGGGCGCTGTGAAGGCAATTGCCAAAACCAGGCAGCTGTTCCTTCCCAAGCACAGTCAGCTGCCTATGTTCTTGCTTGTTCACAAACTCACCGCTGCCCTTCTTTTCAGCAGCTGCCACCGTGTTCTGTGCATCTCGGATCCTCTGGGGACAAGGAAGACTTGCCAAGGTGGGACGCATCAGGACCAAGTAAAAACCCAGGCAAGTTGTCCTGGAACGCTTTCCATACACTTGCCGAGAGTGAATTCAAAAGGCAGGAGAGCGGCAGCCACCGTCCTTAAGCAGTCGGAAGGCTTCGCACACACGCCCGCTTCTTTGCAGCTTCGTTCTTCGCCTCTTCCAAGCAACCGTGATCTCTGCCTCTCGGAGGCGAAGAAGCAGCTAGTTCGCGCACAGCTCAGTAGAGCGGCAGCGGAGCGCTCCAGAGCGCCGCTTCCAACCGAAAGACACCGGGGAACCGGCACTTCCCTCCGGATACCTCCGGAGCCGCGCTTCTGCTTCTCTAGTCGTCTCTATCTTAGCGAAAAGCTTTCCCACTCCATTTGGCAAGGGGAGAGCGTACCTGCACTGCACACTAACTGCGGTTTGCAAAGAAAGAGGATTTGCTGCACATTCCAAGGACACGGCTCTTTCCGAGGCAATCTGCAACCTGCTGTCAGATGGAAGTGCTCTCTGCCCTCTCCTGCCCAGCTCTATGTACTAGCGGGCACTTTCCAGCCTGGGCGAGGCAAACAACCTCGAGAGATGTCACCGAGCATAAGTGGAGCACAGATGCTCAAAAGCAGGAAAGCTGAAGAGCCTGGCTCAGCTTCACTAGTGTGCAATTGACTGACTGCGAAAAACAAAGCAGCAGAGCACCGGGCTTCTGGGCGCTGTGAAGGCAATTGCCAAAACCAGGCAGCTGCTCCTTCCCAAGCACAGTCAGCTGCCTATGTTCTTGCTTGTCGACAAACTCACCGCTGCCCTTCTTTTCAGCAGCTGCCACCGTGTTCTGTGCATCTCGGAGCCTCTGGGGACGAGCAAGACCTGCCAAGGTGGGACGCATCAGGACCAAGTAAAAACCCAGGCAAGTTGTCCTGGAATGCTTTCCATATGCTTGCCGAGAGTGAATTCAACAGGCAGGAGAGCGGCAGCCACCGTCCTCCAGCAGTCGGAAGGCTTCGCACAGAAGCCCGCTTCTTTGCGGCTTCGTTCTTTGCCTCTTCCAAGCAACCGCGATCTCTGCCTCTCGGAGGCGAAGAAGCGGCTAATTCGCGCACAGCTCAGTAGAGCTGCAGCGGAGCGCTCTGGAGCGCCGCTTCAAGCCGAAAGACGCCAGGAGCCGGCATTTCCCTCCGGATAGCTCCGGAGCCGCGCTTCTGCTTCTCTAGTCGTCTCTATCTTAGCGAAAAGCTTTCCCACTCCATTTGGCAAGGGGAGAGCGTACCTGCACTGCACACTAACTGCGGTTTGCCAAGAAAGAGGATTTGCTGCACATTCCAAGGACACGGCTCTTTCCGAGGCAATCTGCAACCTGCTGACAGATCGAAGTGCTCTCTGCCCTCTCCTGCCCAGCTCTATGTACTAGCGGGCACTTTCCAGCCTGGGCGAGGGCAAACAACCTCGAGAGATGTCACCGAGCATAAGTGGAGCACAGATGCTCAAAAGCAGCAAAGCTGAAGAGCCTGGCTCAGCTTCACTAGTGTGCAATTGACTGACTGCGAAAAACAAAGCAGCAGAGCACCGGGCTTCTGGGCGCTGTGAAGGCAATTGCCAAAACCAGGGAGCTGCCCCTTCCCAAGCACAGTCAGCTGCCTATGTTCTTGCTTCTCGACAAACTCACCGCTGCCCTTCTTTTCAGCAGCTGCCACCGTGTTCTGTGCATCTCGGAGCCTCTGGGGACGAGCAAGACTTGCCAAGGTGGGGACGCATCAGGACCAAGTAAAAACCCAGGCAAGTTGTCCTGGAACGCTTTCCATTCGCTTGCCGAGAGTGAATTCAACAGGCAGGAGAGCGGCAGCCACCATCCTTAAGAAGTCGGAAGGCTTCGCACACAAGCCTGCTTCTTTGCGGCTTCGTTCTTCGCCACTTCCAAGCAACCGCGATCTCTGCCTCTCGGAGGCAAAGAAGCGGCTAATTCGCGCACAGCTCAGTAGAGCGGCAGCGGAGCTCTCCAGAGCGCGGCTTCCAACCGAAAGACACCAGGAACCGGCACTTCCCTCCGGATAGCTCCGGAGCCGCGCTTCTGCTTCTCTAGTCGTCTCTATCTTAGCGAAAAGCTTTCCCCACTCCATTTGGCAAGGGGAGAGCGTACCTGCACTGCACACTAACTGCGGTTTGCAAAGAAAGAGGATTTGCTGCACATTCCAAGGACACGGCTCTTTCCGAGGCAATCTGCAACCTGCTGTCAGATGGAAGTGCTCTCTGCCCTCTCCTGCCCAGCTCTATGTACTAGCGGGCACTTTCCAGCCTGGGCGAGGCAAACAACCTCGAGAGATGCCACAGAGCATAAGTGGAGCACAGATGCTCAAAAGCAGCAAAGCTGAAGAGCCTGGCTCAGCTTCACTAGTGTGCAATTGACTGACAGCGAAAAAACAAAGCAGCAGAGCCCCGGGCTTCTGGGCGCTGTGAAGGCAATTGCCAAAACCAGGCAGCTGTTCCTTCCCAAGCACAGTCAGCTGCCTATGTTCTTGCTTGTTCACAAACTCACCGCTGCCCTTCTTTTCAGCAGCTGCCACCGTGTTCTGTGCATCTCGGAGCCTCTGGGGACGAGAAAGACCTGCCAAGGTGGGACGCATCAGGACCAAGTAAAAACCCAGGCAAGTTGTCCTGGAACGCTTTCCATTCGCTTGCATAGAGTGAATTCAAAAGGCAGGAGAGCGGCAGCCACCGTCCTTAAGCAGTCGGAAGGCTTCGCACACACGCCCGCTTCTTTGCAGCTTCGTTCTTCGCATCTTCCAAGCAACCGTGATCTCTGCCTCTCGGAGGCGAAGAAGCAGCTAGTTCGCGCACAGCTCAGTAGAGCGGCAGCGGAGCGCTCCAGAGCGCCGCTTCCAACCGAAAGACGCCGGGAACCGGCACTTCCCTCCGGATACCTCCGGAGCCGCGCTTCTGCTTCTCTAGTCGTCTCTATCTTAGCGAAAAGCTTTCCCACTCCATTTGGCAAGGGGAGAGCGTACCTGCACTGCACACTAACCGCAGTTTGCAAAGAAAGAGGATTTGCTGCACATTCCAAGGACACGGCTCTTTCCGAGGCAATCTGCAACCTGCTGTCAGATGGAAGTGCTCTCTGCCCTCTCCTGCCCATCTCTAGGTATTAGCGGGGCACTTTCCAGCCTGGCCGAGGCAAGCAACCTCGAGAGATGCCACAGAGCATTAGTGGAGCACAGATGCTCAAAAGCAGCAAAGCTGAAGAGCCTGGCTCAGCTTCACTAGTGTGCAATTGACTGACTGCGAAAAACAAAGCAGCAGAGCACCGGGCTTCTGGGCGCTGTGAAGGCAATTGCCAAAACCAGGCAGCTGCTCCTTCCCAAGCACAGTCAGCTGCCTATGTTCTTGCTTGTTCACAAACTCACCGCTGCCCTTCTTTTCAGCAGCTGCCACCGTGTTCTGTGCATCTCGGAGCCTCTGGGGACGAGCAAGACTTGCCAAGGTGGGACGCATCAGGACCAAGTAAAAACCCAGTCAAGTTGTCCTGGAACGCTTGCCATACGCTTGCCGAGAGTGAATTCAACAGGCAGGAGAGCGGCAGCCACCATCCTTAAGAAGTCGGAAGGCTTCGCACACAAGCCCGCTTCTTTGCGGCTTCGTTCTTTGCCACTTCCAAGCAACCGCGATCTCTGCCTCTCGGAGGCGAAGAAGCGGCTAATTCGCGCACAGCTCAGTAGAGCGGCAGCGGAGCTCTCCAGAGCGCCGCTTCCAACCGAAAGACACCGGGAACTGGCATTTCCCTCCGGATTGCTCTGGAGCCGCGCTTCTGCTTCTCTAGTCGTCTCTATCTTAGCGAAAAGCTTTCCCACTCTATTTGGCAAGGGGGAGAGCGTACCTGCACTGCACACTAACTGCGGTTTGCCAAGAAATTGGATTTGCTGCACATTCCAAGGACACGGCTCTTTCCGAGGCAATCTGCAACCTGCTGTCAGATGGAAGTGCTCTCTGCCCTCTCCTGCCCAGCTCTATGTACTAGCGGGCACTTTCCAGCCTGGCCGAGGCAAACAACCTCGAGAGATGTCACAGAGCATAAGTGGAGCACAGATGCTCAAAAGCAGCAAAGCTGAAGAGCCTGGCTCAGCTTCACTAGTGTGCAATTGACTGACTGCGAAAAACAAAGCAGCAGAGCACCGGGCTTCTGGGCGCTGTGAAGGCAATTGCCAAAACCAGGCAGCTGCTCCTTCCCAAGCACAGTCAGCTGCCTATGTTCTTGCTTGTTCACAAACTCACCGCTGCCCTTCTTTTCAGCAGCTGCCACCGTGTTCTGTGCATCTCGGAGCCTCTGGGGACGAGCAAGACTTGCCAAGGTGGGACGCATCAGGACCAAGTAAAAACCCAGGCAAGTTGTCCTGGAACGCTTGCCATACGCTTGCCGAGAGTGAATTCAACAGGCAGGAGAGCGGCAGCCACCATCCTTAAGAAGTCGGAAGGCTTCGCACACAAGCCCGCTTCTTTGCGGCTTCGTTCTTTGCCACTTCCAAGCAACCGCGATCTCTGCCTCTCGGAGGCGAAGAAGCGGCTAATTCGCGCACAGCTCAGTAGAGCTGCAGCGGAGCGCTCCGGAGCGCCGCTTCAAGCCGAAAGACGCCGGGAAGCGGCACTTCCCTCCGGATAGCTCCGGAGCCCGCGCTTCTGCTTCTCTAGTCGTCTCTATCTTAGCGAAAAGCTTTCCCGCTCCATTTGGCAAGGGGAGAGCGTACCTGCACTGCACACTAACAGCGGTTTGCAAAGAAAGAGGATTTGCTGCACATTCCAAGGACACGGCTCTTTCCGAGGCAATCTGCAACCTGCTGACAGATCGAAGTGCTCTCTGCCCTCTCCTGCCCAGCTCTATGTACTAGCGGGCACTTTCCAGCCTGGGCGAGGCAAACAACCTCGAGAGATGTCACAGAGCATAAGTGGAGCACAGATGCTCAAAAGCAGCAAAGCTGAAGAGCCTGGCTCAGCTTCACTAGTGTGCAATTGACTGACTGCGAAAAACAAAGCAGCAGAGCACCGGGCTTCTGGGCGCTGTGAAGGCAATTGCCAAAACCAGGCAGCTGCTCCTTCCCAAGCACAGTCAGCTGCCTATGTTCTTGCTTGTTCACAAACTCACCGCTGCCCTTCTTTTCAGCAGCTGCCACCGTGTTCTGTGCATCTCGGAGCCTCTGGGGACGAGCAAGACCTGCCAAGGTGGGACGCATCAGGACCAAGTAAAAACCCAGGCAAGTTGTCCTGGAATGCTTTCCATATGCTTGCCGAGAGTGAATTCAACAGGCAGGAGAGCGGCAGCCACCGTCCTCCAGCAGTCGGAAGGCTTCGCACACAAGTCCGCTTCTTTGCGGCTTCGTTCTTTGCCTCTTCCAAGCAACCGCGATCTCTGCCTCTCGGAGGCGAAGAAGCGGCTAATTCGCGCACAGCTCAGTAGAGCTGCAGCGGAGCGCTCTGGAGCGCCGCTTCAAGCCGAAAGACGCCAGGAGCCGGCATTTCCCTCCGGATAGCTCCGGAGCCGCGCTTCTGCTTCTCTAGTCGTCTCTATCTTAGCGAAAAAGCTTTCCCACTCCATTTGGCAAGGGAGCTGCACTGTACACTAACCGCGGTTTGCCAAGAAATTGGATTTGCTGCACATTCCAAGGACACGGCTCTTTCCGAGGAAATCTGCAACCTGCTGTCAGATGGAAGTGCTCTCTGCCCTCTCCTGCCCAGCTCTATGTACTAGCGGGCACTTTCCAGCCTGGGCGAGGCAAACAACCTCGAGAGATGTCACCGAGCATAAGTGGAGCACAGATGCTCAAAAGCAGCAAAGCTGAAGAGCCTGGCTCAGCTTCACTAGTGTGCAATTGACTGACTGCGAAAAACAAAGCAGCAGAGCACCGGGCTTCTGGGCGCTGTGAAGGCAATTGCCAAAACCAGGCAGCTGCTCCTTCCCAAGCACAGTCAGCTGCCTATGTTCTTGCTTCTCGACAAACTCACCGCTGCCCTTCTTTTCAGCAGCTGCCACCGTGTTCTGTGCATCTCGGAGCCTCTGGGGACGAGCAAGACTTGCCAAGGTGGGACGCATCAGGACCAAGTAAAAACCCAGGCAAGTTGTCCTGGAACGCTTTCCATACGCTTGCCGAGAGTGAATTCAACAGGCAGGAGAGCGGCAGCCACCATCCTTAAGAAGTCGGAAGGCTTCGCACACAAGCCCGCTTCTTTGCGGCTTCGTTCTTCGCCACTTCCAAGCAACCGCGATCTCTGCCTCTCGGAGGCGAAGAAGCGGCTAATTCGCGCACAGCTCAGTAGAGCGGCAGCGGAGCTCTCCAGAGCGCCGCTTCCAAGCGAAAGACACCAGGAACCGGCACTTCCCTCCGGATAGCTCCGGAGCCGCGCTTCTGCTTCTCTAGTCGTCTCTATCTTAGCGAAAAGCTTTCCCACTCCATTTGGCAAGGGGAGAGCGTACCTGCACTGCACACTAACTGCGGTTTGCAAAGAAAGAGGATTTGCTGCACATTCCAAGGACACGGCTCTTTCCGAGGCAATCTGCAACCTGCTGTCAGATGGAAGTGCTCTCTGCCCTCTCCTGCCCAGCTCTATGTACTAGCGGGCACTTTCCAGCCTGGGCGAGGCAAACAACCTCGAGAGATGCCACAGAGCATAAGTGGAGCACAGATGCTCAAAAGCAGCAAAGCTGAAGAGCCTGGCTCAGCTTCACTAGTGTGCAATTGACTGACTGCGAAAAACAAAGCAGCAGAGCACCGGGCTTCTGGGCGCTGTGAAGGCAATTGCCAAAACCAGGCAGCTGTTCCTTCCCAAGCACAGTCAGCTGCCTATGTTCTTGCTTGTTCACAAACTCACCGCTGCCCTTCTTTTCAGCAGCTGCCACCGTGTTCTGTGCATCTCGGATCCTCTGGGGACAAGGAAGACTTGCCAAGGTGGGACGCATCAGGACCAAGTAAAAACCCAGGCAAGTTGTCCTGGAACGCTTTCCATACACTTGCCGAGAGTGAATTCAAAAGGCAGGAGAGCGGCAGCCACCGTCCTTAAGCAGTCGGAAGGCTTCGCACACACGCCCGCTTCTTTGCAGCTTCGTTCTTCGCCTCTTCCAAGCAACCGTGATCTCTGCCTCTCGGAGGCGAAGAAGCAGCTAGTTCGCGCACAGCTCAGTAGAGCGGCAGCGGAGCGCTCCAGAGCGCCGCTTCCAACCGAAAGACACCGGGAACCGGCACTTCCCTCCGGATACCTCCGGAGCCGCGCTTCTGCTTCTCTAGTCGTCTCTATCTTAGCGAAAAGCTTTCCCACTCCATTTGGCAAGGGGAGAGCGTACCTGCACTGCACACTAACTGCGGTTTGCAAAGAAATTGGATTTGCTGCACATTCCAAGGACACGGCTCTTTCCGAGGCAATCTGCAACCTGCTGTCAGATGGAAGTGCTCTCTGCCCTCTCCTGCCCATCTCTAGGTATTAGCGGGCACTTTCCAGCCTGGCCGAGGCAAGCAACCTCGAGAGATGCCACAGAGCATTAGTGGAGCACAGATGCTCAAAAGCAGCAAAGCTGAAGAGCCTGGCTCAGCTTCACTAGTGTGCAATTGACTGACTGCGAAAAACAAAGCAGCAGAGCACCGGGCTTCTGGGCGCTGTGAAGGCAATTGCCAAAACCAGGCAGCTGCTCCTTCCCAAGCACAGTCAGCTGCCTATGTTCTTGCTTGTTCACAAACTCACCGCTGCCCTTCTTTTCAGCAGCTGCCACCGTGTTCTGTGCATCTCGGAGCCTCTGGGGACGAGCAAGACTTGCCAAGGTGGGACGCATCAGGACCAAGTAAAAACCCAGTCAAGTTGTCCTGGAACGCTTGCCATACGCTTGCCGAGAGTGAATTCAACAGGCAGGAGAGCGGCAGCCACCATCCTTAAGAAGTCGGAAGGCTTCGCACACAAGCCCGCTTCTTTGCGGCTTCGTTCTTTGCCACTTCCAAGCAACCGCGATCTCTGCCTCTCGGAGGCGAAGAAGCGGCTAATTCGCGCACAGCTCAGTAGAGCGGCAGCGGAGCTCTCCAGAGCGCCGCTTCCAACCGAAAGACACCGGGAACCGGCATTTCCCTCCGGATAGCTCTGGAGCCGCGCTTCTGCTTCTCTAGTCGTCTCTATCTTAGCGAAAAGCTTTCCCACTCTATTTGGCAAGGGGAGAGCGTACCTGCACTGCACACTAACTGCGGTTTGCCAAGAAATTGGATTTGCTGCACATTCCAAGGACACGGCTCTTTCCGAGGCAATCTGCAACCTGCTGTCAGATGGAAGTGCTCTCTGCCCTCTCCTGCCCAGCTCTATGTACTAGCGGGCACTTTCCAGCCTGGCCGAGGCAAACAACCTCGAGAGATGTCACAGAGCATAAGTGGAGCACAGATGCTCAAAAGCAGCAAAGCTGAAGAGCCTGGCTCAGCTTCACTAGTGTGCAATTGACTGACTGCGAAAAACAAAGCAGCAGAGCACCGGGCTTCTGGGCGCTGTGAAGGCAATTGCCAAAACCAGGCAGCTGCTCCTTCCCAAGCACAGTCAGCTGCCTATGTTCTTGCTTGTTCACAAACTCACCGCTGCCCTTCTTTTCAGCAGCTGCCACCGTGTTCTGTGCATCTCGGAGCCTCTGGGGACGAGCAAGACTTGCCAAGGTGGGACGCATCAGGACCAAGTAAAAACCCAGGCAAGTTGTCCTGGAACGCTTGCCATACGCTTGCCGAGAGTGAATTCAACAGGCAGGAGAGCGGCAGCCACCATCCTTAAGAAGTCGGAAGGCTTCGCACACAAGCCCGCTTTTTTGCGGCTTCGTTCTTTGCCACTTCCAAGCAACCGCGATCTCTGCCTCTCGGAGGCGAAGAAGCGGCTAATTCGCGCACAGCTCAGTAGAGCTGCAGCGGAGCGCTCCGGAGCGCCGCTTCAAGCCGAAAGACGCCGGGAAGCGGCACTTCCCTCCGGATAGCTCCGGAGCCGCGCTTCTGCTTCTCTAGTCGTCTCTATCTTAGCGAAAAGCTTTCCCGCTCCATTTGGCAAGGGGAGAGCGTACCTGCACTGCACACTAACAGCGGTTTGCAAAGAAAGAGGATTTGCTGCACATTCCAAGGACACGGCTCTTTCCGAGGCAATCTGCAACCTGCTGACAGATCGAAGTGCTCTCTGCCCTCTCCTGCCCAGCTCTATGTACTAGCGGGCACTTCCCAGCCTGGGCGAGGCAAACAACCTCGAGAGATGTCACAGAGCATAAGTGGAGCACAGATGCTCAAAAGCAGCAAAGCTGAAGAGCCTGGCTCAGCTTCACTAGTGTGCAATTGACTGACTGCGAAAAACAAAGCAGCAGAGCACCGGGCTTCTGGGCGCTGTGAAGGCAATTGCCAAAACCAGGCAGCTGCTCCTTCCCAAGCACAGTCAGCTGCCTATGTTCTTGCTTGTTCACAAACTCACCGCTGCCCTTCTTTTCAGCAGCTGCCACCGTGTTCTGTGCATCTCGGAGCCTCTGGGGACGAGCAAGACCTGCCAAGGTGGGACGCATCAGGACCAAGTAAAAACCCAGGCAAGTTGTCCTGGAATGCTTTCCATATGCTTGCCGAGAGTGAATTCAACAGGCAGGAGAGCGGCAGCCACCGTCCTCCAGCAGTCGGAAGGCTTCGCACACAAGTCCGCTTCTTTGCGGCTTCGTTCTTTGCCTCTTCCAAGCAACCGCGATCTCTGCCTCTCGGAGGCGAAGAAGCGGCTAATTCGCGCACAGCTCAGTAGAGCTGCAGCGGAGCGCTCTGGAGCGCCGCTTCAAGCCGAAAGACGCCAGGAGCCGGCATTTCCCTCCGGATAGCTCCGGAGCCGCGCTTCTGCTTCTCTAGTCGTCTCTATCTTAGCGAAAAGCTTTCCCACTCCATTTGGCAAGGGGAGAGCGTACCTGCACTGTACACTAACCGCGGTTTGCCAAGAAATTGGATTTGCTGCACATTCCAAGGACACGGCTCTTTCCGAGGCAATCTGCAACCTGCTGTCAGATGGAAGTGCTCTCTGCCCTCTCCTGCCCAGCTCTATGTACTAGCGGGCACTTTCCAGCCTGGGCGAGGCAAACAACCTCGAGAGATGTCACCGAGCATAAGTGGAGCACAGATGCTCAAAAGCAGCAAAGCTGAAGAGCCTGGCTCAGCTTCACTAGTGTGCAATTGACTGACTGCGAAAAACAAAGCAGCAGAGCACCGGGCTTCTGGGCGCTGTGAAGGCAATTGCCAAAACCAGGCAGCTGCTCCTTCCCAAGCACAGTCAGCTGCCTATGTTCTTGCTTCTCGACAAACTCACCGCTGCCCTTCTTTTCAGCAGCTGCCACCGTGTTCTGTGCATCTCGGAGCCTCTGGGGACGAGCAAGACTTGCCAAGGTGGGACGCATCAGGACCAAGTAAAAACCCAGGCAAGTTGTCCTGGAACGCTTTCCATACGCTTGCCGAGAGTGAATTCAACAGGCAGGAGAGCGGCAGCCACCATCCTTAAGAAGTCGGAAGGCTTCGCACACAAGCCCGCTTCTTTGCGGCTTCGTTCTTCGCCACTTCCAAGCAACCGCGATCTCTGCCTCTCGGAGGCGAAGAAGCGGCTAATTCGCGCACAGCTCAGTAGAGCGGCAGCGGAGCTCTCCAGAGCGCCGCTTCCAACCGAAAGACACCAGGAACCGGCACTTCCCTCCGGATAGCTCCGGAGCCGCGCTTCTGCTTCTCTAGTCGTCTCTATCTTAGCGAAAAGCTTTCCCACTCCATTTGGCAAGGGGAGAGCGTACCTGCACTGCACACTAACTGCGGTTTGCAAAGAAAGAGGATTTGCTGCACATTCCAAGGACACGGCTCTTTCCGAGGCAATCTGCAACCTGCTGTCAGATGGAAGTGCTCTCTGCCCTCTCCTGCCCAGCTCTATGTACTAGCGGGCACTTTCCAGCCTGGGCGAGGCAAACAACCTCGAGAGATGCCACAGAGCATAAGTGGAGCACAGATGCTCAAAAGCAGCAAAGCTGAAGAGCCTGGCTCAGCTTCACTAGTGTGCAATTGACTGACTGCGAAAAACAAAGCAGCAGAGCACCGGGCTTCTGGGCGCTGTGAAGGCAATTGCCAAAACCAGGCAGCTGTTCCTTCCCAAGCACAGTCAGCTGCCTATGTTCTTGCTTGTTCACAAACTCACCGCTGCCCTTCTTTTCAGCAGCTGCCACCGTGTTCTGTGCATCTCGGATCCTCTGGGGACAAGGAAGACTTGCCAAGGTGGGACGCATCAGGACCAAGTAAAAACCCAGGCAAGTTGTCCTGGAACGCTTTCCATACACTTGCCGAGAGTGAATTCAAAAGGCAGGAGAGCGGCAGCCACCGTCCTTAAGCAGTCGGAAGGCTTCGCACACACGCCCGCTTCTTTGCAGCTTCGTTCTTCGCCTCTTCCAAGCAACCGTGATCTCTGCCTCTCGGAGGCGAAGAAGCAGCTAGTTCGCGCACAGCTCAGTAGAGCGGCAGCGGAGCGCTCCAGAGCGCCGCTTCCAACCGAAAGACACCGGGAACCGGCACTTCCCTCCGGATACCTCCGGAGCCGCGCTTCTGCTTCTCTAGTCGTCTCTATCTTAGCGAAAAGCTTTCCCACTCCATTTGGCAAAGGGAGAGCGTACCTGCACTGCACACTAACTGCGGTTTGCAAAGAAATTGGATTTGCTGCACATTCCAAGGACACGGCTCTTTCCGAGGCAATCTGCAACCTGCTGTCAGATGGAAGTGCTCTCTGCCCTCTCCTGCCCAGCTCTATGTACTAGCGGGCACTTTCCAGCCTGGGCGAGGCAAACAACCTCGAGAGATGTCACCGAGCATAAGTGGAGCACAGATGCTCAAAAGCAGCAAAGCTGAAGAGCCTGGCTCAGCTTCACTAGTGTGCAATTGACTGACTGCGAAAAACAAAGCAGCAGAGCACCGGGCTTCTGGGCGCTGTGAAGGCAATTGCCAAAACCAGGCAGCTGCTCCTTCCCAAGCACAGTCAGCTGCCTATGTTCTTGCTTGTCGACAAACTCACCGCTGCCCTTCTTTTCAGCAGCTGCCACCGTGTTCTGTGCATCTCGGAGCCTCTGGGGACGAGCAAGACCTGCCAAGGTGGGACGCATCAGGACCAAGTAAAAACCCAGGCAAGTTGTCCTGGAATGCTTTCCATATGCTTGCCGAGAGTGAATTCAACAGGCAGGAGAGCGGCAGCCACCGTCCTCCAGCAGTCGGAAGGCTTCGCACAGAAGCCCGCTTCTTTGCGGCTTCGTTCTTTGCCTCTTCCAAGCAACCGCGATCTCTGCCTCTCGGAGGCGAAGAAGCGGCTAATTCGCGCACAGCTCAGTAGAGCTGCAGCGGAGCGCTCTGGAGCGCCGCTTCAAGCCGAAAGACGCCAGGAGCCGGCATTTCCCTCCGGATAGCTCCGGAGCCGCGCTTCTGCTTCTCTAGTCGTCTCTATCTTAGCGAAAAGCTTTCCCACTCCATTTGGCAAGGGGAGAGCGTACCTGCACTGCACACTAACTGCGGTTTGCCAAGAAAGAGGATTTGCTGCACATTCCAAGGACACGGCTCTTTCCGAGGCAATCTGCAACCTGCTGACAGATCGAAGTGCTCTCTGCCCTCTCCTGCCCAGCTCTATGTACTAGCGGGCACTTTCCAGCCTGGGCGAGGCAAACAACCTCGAGAGATGTCACGGAGCATAAGTGGAGCACAGATGCTCAAAAGCAGCAAAGCTGAAGAGCCTGGCTCAGCTTCACTAGTGTGCAATTGACTGACTGCGAAAAACAAAGCAGCAGAGCACCGGGCTTCTGGGCGCTGTGAAGGCAATTGCCAAAACCAGGGAGCTGCCCCTTCCCAAGCACAGTCAGCTGCCTATGTTCTTGCTTCTCGACAAACTCACCGCTGCCCTTCTTTTCAGCAGCTGCCACCGTGTTCTGTGCATCTCGGAGCCTCTGGGGACGAGCAAGACCTGCCAAGGTGGGACGCATCAGGACCAAGTAAAAACCCAGGCAAGTTGTCCTGGAACGCTTTCCATTCGCTTGCCGAGAGTGAATTCAAAAGGCAGGAGAGCGGCAGCCACCGTCCTTAAGCAGTCGGAAGGCTTCGCACACACGCCCGCTTCTTTGCAGCTTCGTTCTTCGCATCTTCCAAGCAACCGTGATCTCTGCCTCTCGGAGGCGAAGAAGCAGCTAGTTCGCGCACAGCTCAGTAGAGCGGCAGCGGAGCGCTCCAGAGCGCCGCTTCCAACCGAAAGACGCCGGGAACCGGCACTTCCCTCCGGATACCTCCGGAGCCGCGCTTCTGCTTCTCTAGTCGTCTCTATCTTAGCGAAAAGCTTTCCCACTCCATTTGGCAAGGGGAGAGCGTACCTGCACTGCACACAAACCGCAGTTTGCAAAGAAAGAGGATTTGCTGCACATTCCAAGGACACGGCTCTTTCCGAGGAAATCTGCAACCTGCTGTCAGATGGAAGTGCTCTCTGCCCTCTCCTGCCCAGCTCTATGTACTAGCGGGCACTTTCCAGCCTGGGCGAGGCAAACAACCTCGAGAGATGCCACAGAGCATAAGTGGAGCACAGATGCTCAAAAGCAGCAAAGCTGAAGAGCCTGGCTCAGCTTCACTAGTGTGCAATTGACTGACAGCGAAAAACAAAGCAGCAGAGCCCCGGGCTTCTGGGCGCTGTGAAGGCAATTGCCAAAACCAGGCAGCTGTTCCTTCCCAAGCACAGTCAGCTGCCTATGTTCTTGCTTGTTCACAAACTCACCGCTGCCCTTCTTTTCAGCAGCTGCCACCGTGTTCTGTGCATCTCGGAGCCTCTGGGGACGAGCAAGACCTGCCAAGGTGGGACGCATCAGGACCAAGTAAAAACCCAGGCAAGTTGACCTGGAACGCTTTCCATTCGCTTGCCGAGAGTGAATTCAAAAGGCAGGAGAGCGGCAGCCACCGTCCTTAAGCAGTCGGAAGGCTTCGCACACACGCCCGCTTCTTTGCAGCTTCGTTCTTCGCATCTTCCAAGCAACCGTGATCTCTGCCTCTCGGAGGCGAAGAAGCAGCTAGTTCGCGCACAGCTCAGTAGAGCGGCAGCGGAGCGCTCCAGAGCGCCGCTTCCAACCGAAAGACGCCGGGAACCGGCACTTCCCTCCGGATACCTCCGGAGCCGCGCTTCTGCTTCTCTAGTCGTCTCTATCTTAGCGAAAAGCTTTCCCACTCCATTTGGCAAGGGGAGAGCGTACCTGCACTGCACACTAACCGCAGTTTGCAAAGAAAGAGGATTTGCTGCACATTCCAAGGACACGGCTCTTTCCGAGGCAATCTGCAACCTGCTGTCAGATGGAAGTGCTCTCTGCCCTCTCCTGCCCATCTCTAGGTATTAGCGGGCACTTTCCAGCCTGGCCGAGGCAAGCAACCTCGAGAGATGCCACAGAGCATTAGTGGAGCACAGATGCTCAAAAGCAGCAAAGCTGAAGAGCCTGGCTCAGCTTCACTAGTGTGCAATTGACTGACTGCGAAAAACAAAGCAGCAGAGCACCGGGCTTCTGGGCGCTGTGAAGGCAATTGCCAAAACCAGGCAGCTGCTCCTTCCCAAGCACAGTCAGCTGCCTATGTTCTTGCTTGTCGACAAACTCACCGCTGCCCTTCTTTTCAGCAGCTGCCACCGTGTTCTGTGCATCTCGGAGCCTCTGGGGACGAGCAAGACTTGCCAAGGTGGGACGCATCAGGACCAAGTAAAATCCGGGCAAGTTGTCCTGGAACGCTTTCCATTCGCTTGCCGAGAATGAATTCAAGAGGCAGGAGAGTGGCAGCCACCGTCCTCCAGCAGTCGGAAGGCTTCGCACACAAGCCCGCTTCTTTGCGGCTTCGTTCTTCGCCTCTTCCAAGCAACCGCGATCTCTGCCTCTCGGAGGCGAAGAAGCGGCTAGTTCGCGCACAGCTCAGTAGAGCTGCAGCGGAGCGCTCCGGAGCGCCGCTTCAAGCCGAAAGACGCCGGGAAGCGGCACTTCCCTCCGGATAGCTCCGGAGCCGCGCTTCTGCTTCTCTAGTCGTCTCTATCTTAGCGAAAAGCTTTCCCACTCCATTTGGCAAGGGGAGAGCGTACCTGCACTGCACACTAACTGCGGTTTGCAAAGAAAGAGGATTTGCTGCACATTCCAAGGACACGGCTCTTTCCGAGGCAATCAGCAACCTGCTGACAGATCGAAGTGCTCTCTGCCCTCACCTGCCCAGCTCCATGTTTTCGCGGGCACTTTCCAGCCTGGGCGAGGCAAACAACCTCGAGAGATGTCACCGAGCATAAGTGGAGCACAGATGCTCAAAAGCAGCAAAGCTGAAGAGCCTGGCTCAGCTTCACTAGTGTGCAATTGACTGACTGCGAAAAACAAAGCAGCAGAGCACCGGGCTTCTGGGCGCTGTGAAGGCAATTGCCAAAACCAGGCAGCTGCTCCTTCCCAAGCACAGTCAGCTGCCTATGTTCTTGCTTGTTCACAAACTCACCGCTGCCCTTCTTTTCAGCAGCTGCCACCGTGTTCTGTGCATCTCGGAGCCTCTGGAGACGAGCAAGACTTGCCAAGGTGGGACGCATCAGGACCAAGTAAAAACCCAGGCAAGTTGTCCTGGAACGCTTTCCATTCGCTTGCCGAGAGTGAATTCAAGAGGCAGGAGAGCGGCAGCCACCGTCCTCCAGCAGTCGGAAGGCTTCGCACAAAAGCCCGCTTCTTTGCGGCTTCGTTCTTCGCCACTTCCAAGCAACCGCGATCTCTGCCTCTCGGAGGCGAAGAAGCGGCTAATTCGCGCACAGCTCAGTAGAGCGGCAGCGGAGCGCTCCAGAGCGCCGCTTCCAACCGAAAGACACCGGGAACCGGCATTTCCCTCCGGATAGCTCCGGAGCCGCGCTTCTGCTTCTCTAGTCGTCTCTATCTTAGCGAAAAGCTTTCCCGCTCCATTTGGCAAGGGGAGAGCGTACCTGCACTGTACACTAACTGCGGTTTGCCAAGAAATTGGATTTGCTGCACATTCCAAGGACACGGCTCTTTCCGAGGAAATCTGCAACCTGCTGTCAGATGGAAGTGCTCTCTGCCCTCTCCTGCCCAGCTCTATGTACTAGCGGGCACTTTCCAGCCTGGGCGAGGCAAACAACCTCGAGAGATGTCACCGAGCATAAGTGGAGCACAGATGCTCAAAAGCAGCAAAGCTGAAGAGCCTGGCTCAGCTTCACTAGTGTGCAATTGACTGACTGCGAAAAACAAAGCAGCAGAGCACCGGGCTTCTGGGCGCTGTGAAGGCAATTGCCAAAACCAGGCAGCTGCTCCTTCCCAAGCACAGTCAGCTGCCTATGTTCTTGCTTGTCGACAAACTCACCGCTGCCCTTCTTTTCAGCAGCTGCCACCGTGTTCTGTGCATCTCGGAGCCTCTGGGGACGAGCAAGACTTGCCAAGGTGGGACGCATCAGGACCAAGTAAAATCCGGGCAAGTTGTCCTGGAACGCTTTCCATTCGCTTGCCGAGAATGAATTCAAGAGGCAGGAGAGCGGCAGCCACCGTCCTCCAGCAGTCGGAAGGCTTCGCACACAAGCCCGCTTCTTTGCGGCTTCGTTCTTCGCCACTTCCAAGCAACCGCGATCTCTGCCTCTCGGAGGCGAAGAAGCGGCTAATTCGCGCACAGCTCAGTAGAGCGGCAGCGGAGCGCTCCAGAGCGCCGCTTCCAACCGAAAGACACCGGGAACCGGCATTTCCCTCCGGATAGCTCCGGAGCCGCGCTTCTGCTTCTCTAGTCGTCTCTATCTTAGCGAAAAGCTTTCCCACTCCATTTGGCAAGGGGAGAGCGTACCTGCACTGTACACTAAGTGCGGTTTGCCAAGAAATTGGATTTGCTGCACATTCCAAGGACACGGCTCTTTCCGAGGAAATCTGCAACCTGCTGTCAGATGGAAGTGCTCTCTGCCCTCTCCTGCCCAGCTCTATGTACTAGCGGGCACTTTCCAGCCTGGGCGAGGCAAAAAACCTCGAGAGATGTCACCGAGCATAAGTGGAGCACAGATGCTCAAAAGCAGCAAAGCTGAAGAGCCTGGCTCAGCTTCACTAGTGTGCAATTGACTGACTGCGAAAAACAAAGCAGCAGAGCACCGGGCTTCTGGGCGCTGTGAAGGCAATTGCCAAAACCAGGCAGCTGCTCCTTCCCAAGCACAGTCAGCTGCCTATGTTCTTGCTTGTCGACAAACTCACCGCTGCCCTTCTTTTCAGCAGCTGCCACCGTGTTCTGTGCATCTCGGAGCCTCTGGGGACGAGCAAGACCTGCCAAGGTGGGACGCATCAGGACCAAGTAAAATCCGGGCAAGTTGTCCTGGAACGCTTTCCATTCGCTTGCCGAGAATGAATTCAAGAGGCAGGAGAGCGGCAGCCACCGTCCTCCAGCAGTCGGAAGGCTTCGCACACAAGCCCGCTTCTTTGCGGCTTCGTTCTTCGCCTCTTCGAAGCAACCGCGATCTCTGCCTCTCTGAGGCGAAGAAGCGGCTAATTCGCGCACAGCTCAGTAGAGTGGCAGCGGAGCGCTCCGGAGCGCCGCTTCAAGCCGAAAGACGCCGGGAAGCGGCACTTCCCTCCGGATAGCTCCGGAGCCGCGCTTCTGCTTCTCTAGTCGTCTCTATCTTAGCGAAAAGCTTTCCCACTCCATTTGGCAAGGGGAGAGCGTACCTGCACTGCACACTAACTGCGGTTTGCAAAGAAAGATGATTTGCTGCTCATTCCAAGGACACGGCTCTTTCCGAGGCAATCTGCAACCTGCTGTCAGATGGAAGTGCTCTCTGCCCTCTCCTGCCCAGCTCTATGTACTAGCGGGCACTTTCCAGCCTGGGCGAGGCAAACAACCTCGAGAGATGTCACCGAGCATAAGTGGAGCACAGATGCTCAAAAGCAGCAAAGCTGAAGAGCCTGGCTCAGCTTCACTAGTGTGCAATTGACTGACTGCGAAAAACAAAGCAGCAGAGCACCGGGCTTCTGGGCGCTGTGAAGGCCAATTGCCAAAACCAGGCAGCAGCTCCTTCCCAAGCACAGTCAGCTGCCTATGTTCTTGCTTGTTCACAAACTCACCGCTGCCCTTCTTTTCAGCAGCTGCCACCGTGTTCTGTGCATCTCGGAGCCTCTGGAGACGAGCAAGACTTGCCAAGGTGGGACGCATCAGGACCAAGTAAAAACCCAGGCAAGTTTTCCTGGAACGCTTTCCATTCGCTTGCCGAGAGTGAATTCAAGAGGCAGGAGAGCGGCAGCCACCGTCCTCCAGCAGTCGGAAGGCTTCGCACACAAGCCCGCTTCTTTGCGGCTTCGTTCTTCGCCTCTTCCAAGCAACCGCGATCTCTGCCTCTCGGAGGCGAAGAAGCGGCTAATTCGCGCACAGCTCAGTAGAGCGGCAGCGGAGCGCTCTGGAGCGCCGCTTCAAGCCGAAAGATGCCGGGAACCGGCACTTCCCACCGGATAGCTCCGGAGCCGCGCTTCTGCTTCTCTAGTCGTCTCTATCTTAGCGAAAAGCTTTCCCACTCCATTTGGCAAGGGGAGAGCGTACCTGCACTGCACACTAACCGCGGTTTGCAAAGAAAGATGATTTGCTGCTCATTCCAAGGACACGGCTCTTTCCGAGGCAATCTGCAACCTGCTGTCAGATGGAAGTGCTCTCTGCCCTCTCCTGCCCAGCTCTATGTACTAGCGGGCACTTTCCAGCCTGGGCGAGGCAAACAACCTCGAGAGATGTCACCGAGCATAAGTGGAGCACAGATGCTCAAAAGCAGCAAAGCTGAAGAGCCTGGCTCAGCTTCACTAGTGTGCAATTGACTGACTGCGAAAAACAAAGCAGCAGAGCACCGGGCTTCTGGGCGCTGTGAAGGCAATTGCCAAAACCAGGCAGCTGCTCCTTCCCAAGCACAGTCAGCTGCCTATGTTCTTGCTTGTTCACAAACTCACCGCTGCCCTTCTTTTCAGCAGCTGCCACCGTGTTCTGTGCATCTCGGAGCCTCTGGAGACGAGCAAGACTTGCCAAGGTGGGACGCATCAGGACCAAGTAAAAACCCAGGCAAGTTTTCCTGGAACGCTTTCCATTCGCTTGCCGAGAGTGAATTCAAGAGGCAGGAGAGCGGCAGCCACCGTCCTCCAGCAGTCGGAAGGCTTCGCACACAAGCCCGCTTCTTTGCGGCTTCGTTCTTCGCCACTTCCAAGCAACCGCGATCTCTGCCTCTCGGAGGCGAAGAAGCGGCTAATTGGCGCACAGCTCAGTAGAGCGGCAGCGGAGCGCTCCAGAGCGCCGCTTCCAACCGAAAGACACCGGGAACCGGCACTTCCCTCCGGATAGCTCCGGAGCCGCGCTTCTGCTTCTCTAGTCGTCTCTATCTTAGCGAAAAGCTTTCCCGCTCCATTTGGCAAGGGGAGAGCGTACCTGCACTGCACACTAACTGCGGTTTGCAAAGAAAGAGGATTTGCTGCACATTCCAAGGACACGGCTCTTTCCGAGGAAATCTGCAACCTGCTGTCAGATGGAAGTGCTCTCTGCCCTCTCCTGCCCAGCTCTATGTACTAGCGGGCACTTTCCAGCCTGGGCGAGGCAAACAACCTCGAGAGATGTCACCGAGCATAAGTGGAGCACAGATGCTCAAAAGCAGCAAAGCTGAAGAGCCTGGCTCAGCTTCACTAGTGTGCAATTGACTGACTGCGAAAAACAAAGCAGCAGAGCACCGGGCTTCTGGGCGCTGTGAAGGCAATTGCCAAAACCAGGCAGCTGCTCCTTCCCAAGCACAGTCAGCTGCCTATGTTCTTGCTTGTCGACAAACTCACCGCTGCCCTTCTTTTCAGCAGCTGCCACCGTGTTCTGTGCATCTCGGAGCCTCTGGGGACGAGCAAGACTTGCCAAGGTGGGACGCATCAGGACCAAGTAAAAACCCAGGCAAGTTGTCCTGGAACGCTTTCCATTCGCTTGCCGAGAGTGAATTCAACAGGCAGGAGAGTGGCAGCCACCATCCTTAAGAAGTCGGAAGGCTTCGCACACAAGCCCGCTTCTTTGCGGCTTCGTTCTTCGCCTCTTCCAAGCAACCGCGATCTCTGCCTCTCGGAGGCGAAGAAGCGGCTAATTCGCGCACAGCTCAGTAGAGCGGCAGCGGAGCGCTCTGGAGCGCCGCTTCAAGCCGAAAGATGCCGGGAACCGGCACTTCCCAGCGGATAGCTCCGGAGCCGCGCTTCTGCTTCTCTAGTCGTCTCTATCTTAGAGAAAAGCTTTCCCGCTCCATTTGGCAAGGGGAGAGCGTACCTGCACTGCACACTAAGTGCGGTTTGCCAAGAAATTGGATTTGCTGCACATTCCAAGGACACGGCTCTTTCCGAGGAAATCTGCAACCTGCTGTCAGATCGAAGTGCTCTCTGCCCTCTCCTGCCCAGCTCTAGGTATTAGCGGGCACTTTCCAGCCTGGGCGAGGCAAGCAACCTCGAGAGATGCCACAGAGCATAAGTGGAGCACAGATGCTCAAAAGCAGCAAAGCTGAAGAGCCTGGCTCAGCTTCACGAGTGTGCAATTGACTGACTGCGAAAAACAAAGCAGCAGAGCACCGGGCTTCTGGGCGCTGTGAAGGCCAATTGCCAAAACCAGGCAGCTGTTCCTTCCCAAGCACAGTCAGCTGCCTATGTTCTTGCTTGTCGACAAACTCACCGCTGCCCTTCTTTTCAGCAGCTGCCACTGTGTTCTGTGCATCTCGGAGCCTCTGGGGACGAGCAAGACTTGCCAAGGTGGGATGCATCAGGACCAAGTAAAAACCCAGGCAAGTTTTCCTGGAACGCTTTCCATTCGCTTGCCGAGAGTGAATTCAACAGGCAGGAGCACGGCAGCCACCGTCCTTAAGAAGTCGGAAGGCTTCGCACACAAGCCCGCTTCTTTGCGGCTTCGTTCTTCGCCACTTCCAAGCAACCGCGATCTCTGCCTCTCGGAGGCGAAGAAGCGGCTAGTTCGCGCACAGCTCAGTAGAGCGGCAGCGGAGCGCTCCCGAGCGCCGCTTCTGCCGAAAGATGCCGGGAACCGGCACTTCCCTCCGTATAGCTCCGGAGCCGCGCTTCTGCTTCTCTAGTCGTCTCTATCTTAGCGAAAAGCTTTCCCGCTCCATTTGGCAAGGGGAGAGCGTACCTGCACTGCACACTAACCGCTTTTTGCCAAGAAATTTGATTTGCTGCACATTCCAAGGACACGGCTCTTTCCGAGGAAATCTGCAACCTGCTGTCAGATGGAAGTGCTCTCTGCCCTCTCCTGCCCAGCTCTATGTACTAGCGGGCACTTTCCAGCCTGGGCGAGGCAAACAACCTCGAGAGATGTCACCGAGCATAAGTGGAGCACAGATGCTCAAAAGCAGCAAAGCTGAAGAGCCTGGCTCAGCTTCACTAGTGTGCAATTGACTGACTGCGAAAAACAAAGCAGCAGAGCACCGGGCTTCTGGGCGCTGTGAAGGCAATTGCCAAAACCAGGCAGCTGCTCCTTCCCAAGCACAGTCAGCTGCCTATGTTCTTGCTTGTCGACAAACTCACCGCTGCCCTTCTTTTCAGCAGCTGCCACCGTGTTCTGTGCATCTCGGAGCCTCTGGGGACGAGCAAGACTTGCCAAGGTGGGACGCATCAGGACCAAGTAAAATCCGGGCAAGTTGTCCTGGAACGCTTTCCATTCGCTTGCCGATAGTGAATTCAAGAGGCAGGAGAGCGGCAGCCACCGTCCTCCAGCAGTCGGAAGGCTTCGCACACAAGCCCGTTTCTTTGCGGCTTCGTTCTTCGCCTCTTCCAAGCAACCGCGATCTCTGCCTCTCAGAGGCGAAGAAGCGGCTAGTTCGCGCACAGCTCAGTAGAGCGGCAGCGGAGCTCTCCAGAGCGCGGCTTCCAACCGAAAGACACCAGGAACCGGCACTTCCCTCCGGATAGCTCCGGAGCCGCGCTTCTGCTTCTCTAGTCGTCTCTATCTTAGCGAAAAGTTTTCCCACTCCATTTGGCAAGGGGAGAGCGTACCTGCACAACACACTAACTGCGGTTTGCAAAGAAAGAGGATTTGCTGCACATTCCAAGGACACGGCTCTTTCCGAGGCAATCTGCAACCTGCTGTCAGATGGAAGTGCTCTCTGCCCTCTCCTGCCCAGCTCTATGTACTAGCGGGCACTTTCCAGCCTGGGCGAGGCAAACAACCTCGAGAGATGCCACAGAGCATAAGTGGAGCACAGATGCTCAAAAGCAGCAAAGCTGAAGAGCCTGGCTCAGCTTCACTAGTGTGCAATTGACTGACAGCGAAAAACAAAGCAGCAGAGCCCCGGGCTTCTGGGCGCTGTGAAGGCAATTGCCAAAACCAGGCAGCTGTTCCTTCCCAAGCACAGTCAGCTGCCTATGTTCTTGCTTGTTCACAAACTCACCGCTGCCCTTCTTTTCAGCAGCTGCCACCGTGTTCTGTGCATCTCGGAGCCTCTGGGGACGAGCAAGACCTGCCAAGGTGGGACGCATCAGGACCAAGTAAAAACCCAGGCAAGTTGTCCTGGAACGCTTTCCATTCGCTTGCCGAGAGTGAATTCAAAAGGCAGGAGAGCGGCAGCCACCGTCCTTAAGCAGTCGGAAGGCTTCGCACACACGCCCGCTTCTTTGCAGCTTCGTTCTTCGCATCTTCCAAGCAACCGTGATCTCTGCCTCTCGGAGGCGAAGAAGCAGCTAGTTCGCGCACAGCTCAGTAGAGCGGCAGCGGAGCGCTCCAGAGCGCCGCTTCCAACCGAAAGACGCCGGGAACCGGCACTTCCCTCCGGATACCTCCGGAGCCGCGCTTCTGCTTCTCTAGTCGTCTCTATCTTAGCGAAAAGCTTTCCCACTCCATTTGGCAAGGGGAGAGCGTACCTGCACTGCACACTAACCGCAGTTTGCAAAGAAAGAGGATTTGCTGCACATTCCAAGGACACGGCTCTTTCCGAGGCAATCTGCAACCTGCTGTCAGACGGAAGTGCTCTCTGCCCTCTCCTGCCCATCTCTAGGTATTAGCGGGCACTTTCCAGCCTGGCCGAGGCAAGCAACCTCGAGAGATGCCACAGAGCATTAGTGGAGCACAGATGCTCAAAAGCAGCAAAGCTGAAGAGCCTGGCTCAGCTTCACTAGTGTGCAATTGACTGACTGCGAAAAACAAAGCAGCAGAGCACCGGGCTTCTGGGCGCTGTGAAGGCAATTGCCAAAACCAGGCAGCTGCTCCTTCCCAAGCACAGTCAGCTGCCTATGTTCTTGCTTGTTCACAAACTCACCGCTGCCCTTCTTTTCAGCAGCTGCCACCGTGTTCTGTGCATCTCGGAGCCTCTGGAGACGAGCAAGACTTGCCAAGGTGGGATGCATCAGGACCAAGTAAAAACCCAGGCAAGTTGTCCTGGAACGCTTTCCATTCGCTTGCCGAGAGTGAATTCAAGAGGCAGGAGAGCGGCAGCCACCGTCCTCCAGCAGTCGGAAGGCTTCGCACACAAGCCCGCTTCTTTGCGGCTTCGTTCTTCGCCTCTTCGAAGCAACCGCGATCTCTGCCTCTCTGAGGCGAAGAAGCGGCTAATTCGCGCACAGCTCAGTAGAGTGGCAGCGGAGCGCTCCGGAGCGCCGCTTCAAGCCGAAAGACGCCGGGAAACGGCACTTCCCTCCGGATAGCTCCGGAGCCGCGCTTCTGCTTCTCTAGTCGTCTCTATCTTAGCGAAAAGCTTTCCCACTCCATTTGGCAAGGGGAGAGCGTACCTGCACTGTACACTAACTGCGGTTTGCCAAGAAATTGGATTTGCTGCACATTCCAAGGACACGGCTCTTTCCGAGGAAATCTGCAACCTGCTGTCAGATGGAAGTGCTCTCTGCCCTCTCCTGCCCAGCTCTATGTACTAGCGGGCACTTTCCAGCCTGGGCGAGGCAAACAACCTCGAGAGATGTCACCGAGCATAAGTGGAGCACAGATGCTCAAAAGCAGCAAAGCTGAAGAGCCTGGCTCAGCTTCACTAGTGTGCAATTGACTGACTGCGAAAAACAAAGCAGCAGAGCACCGGGCTTCTGGGCGCTGTGAAGGCAATTGCCAAAACCAGGCAGCTGCTCCTTCCCAAGCACAGTCAGCTGCCTATGTTCTTGCTTGTCGACAAACTCACCGCTGCCCTTCTTTTCAGCAGCTGCCACCGTGTTCTGTGCATCTCGGAGCCTCTGGGGACGAGGAAGACTTGCCAAGGTGGGACGCATCAGGACCAAGTAAAATCCGGGCAAGTTGTCCTGGAACGCTTTCCATTCGCTTGCCGAGAATGAATTCAAGAGGCAGGAGAGTGGCAGCCACCGTCCTCCAGCAGTCGGAAGGCTTCGCACACAAGCCCGCTTCTTTGCGGCTTCGTTCTTCGCCTCTTCCAAGCAACCGCGATCTCTGCCTCTCGGAGGCGAAGAAGCGGCTAGTTCGCGCACAGCTCAGTAGAGCTGCAGCGGAGCGCTCCGGAGCGCCGCTTCAAGCCGAAAGACGCCGGGAAGCGGCACTTCCCTCCGGATAGCTCCGGAGCCGCGCTTCTGCTTCTCTAGTCGTCTCTATCTTAGCGAAAAGCTTTCCCACTCCATTTGGCAAGGGGAGAGCGTACCTGCACTGCACACTAACTGCGGTTTGCAAAGAAAGAGGATTTGCTGCACATTCCAAGGACACGGCTCTTTCCGAGGCAATCAGCAACCTGCTGACAGATCGAAGTGCTCTCTGCCCTCACCTGCCCAGCTCCATGTTTTCGCAGGCACTTTCCAGCCTGGGCGAGGCAAACAACCTCGAGAGATGTCACCGAGCATAAGTGGAGCACAGATGCTCAAAAGCAGCAAAGCTGAAGAGCCTGGCTCAGCTTCACTAGTGTGCAATTGACTGACTGCGAAAAACAAAGCAGCAGAGCACCAGGCTTCTGGGCGCTGTGAAGGCAATTGCCAAAACCAGGCAGCTGCTCCTTCCCAAGCACAGTCAGCTGCCTATGTTCTTGCTTGTTCACAAACTCACCGCTGCCCTTCTTTTCAGCAGCTGCCACCGTGTTCTGTGCATCTCGGAGCCTCTGGGGACGAGCAAGACTTGCCAAGGTGGGACGCATCAGGACCAAGTAAAATCCGGGCAAGTTGTCCTGGAACGCTTTCCATTCGCTTGCCGAGAATGAATTCAAGAGGCAGGAGAGCGGCAGCCACCGTCCTCCAGCAGTCGGAAGGCTTCGCACACAAGCCCGCTTCTTTGCGGCTTCGTTCTTCGCCACTTCCAAGCAACCGCGATCTCTGCCTCTCGGAGGCGAAGAAGCGGCTAATTCGCGCACAGCTCAGTAGAGCGGCAGCGGAGCGCTCCAGAGCGCCGCTTCCAACCGAAAGACACCGGGAACCGGCATTTCCCTCCGGATAGCTCCGGAGCCGCGCTTCTGCTTCTCTAGTCGTCTCTATCTTAGCGAAAAGCTTTCCCACTCCATTTGGCAAGGGGAGAGCGTACCTGCACTGTACACTAACTGCGGTTTGCCAAGAAATTGGATTTGCTGCACATTCCAAGGACACGGCTCTTTCCGAGGAAATCTGCAACCTGCTGTCAGATGGAAGTGCTCTCTGCCCTCTCCTGCCCAGCTCTATGTACTAGCGGGCACTTTCCAGCCTGGGCGAGGCAAACAACCTCGAGAGATGCCACAGAGCATAAGTGGAGCACAGATGCTCAAAAGCAGCAAAGCTGAAGAGCCTGGCTCAGCTTCACTAGTGTGCAATTGACTGACAGCGAAAAACAAAGCAGCAGAGCCCCGGGCTTCTGGGCGCTGTGAAGGCAATTGCCAAAACCAGGCAGCTGTTCCTTCCCAAGCACAGTCAGCTGCCTATGTTCTTGCTTGTTCACAAACTCACCGCTGCCCTTCTTTTCAGCAGCTGCCACCGTGTTCTGTGCATCTCGGAGCCTCTGGGGACGAGCAAGACCTGCCAAGGTGGGACGCATCAGGACCAAGTAAAAACCCAGGCAAGTTGTCCTGGAACGCTTTCCATTCGCTTGCCGAGAGTGAATTCAAAAGGCAGGAGAGCGGCAGCCACCGTCCTTAAGCAGTCGGAAGGCTTCGCACACACGCCCGCTTCTTTGCAGCTTCGTTCTTCGCATCTTCCAAGCAACCGTGATCTCTGCCTCTCGGAGGCGAAGAAGCAGCTAGTTCGCGCACAGCTCAGTAGAGCGGCAGCGGAGCGCTCCAGAGCGCCGCTTCCAACCGAAAGACGCCGGGAACCGGCACTTCCCTCCGGATACCTCCGGAGCCGCGCTTCTGCTTCTCTAGTCGTCTCTATCTTAGCGAAAAGCTTTCCCACTCCATTTGGCAAGGGGAGAGCGTACCTGCACTGCACACTAACCGCAGTTTGCAAAGAAAGAGGATTTGCTGCACATTCCAAGGACACGGCTCTTTCCGAGGCAATCTGCAACCTGCTGTCAGACGGAAGTGCTCTCTGCCCTCTCCTGCCCATCTCTAGGTATTAGCGGGCACTTTCCAGCCTGGCCGAGGCAAGCAACCTCGAGAGATGCCACAGAGCATTAGTGGAGCACAGATGCTCAAAAGCAGCAAAGCTGAAGAGCCTGGCTCAGCTTCACTAGTGTGCAATTGACTGACTGCGAAAAACAAAGCAGCAGAGCACCGGGCTTCTGGGCGCTGTGAAGGCAATTGCCAAAACCAGGCAGCTGCTCCTTCCCAAGCACAGTCAGCTGCCTATGTTCTTGCTTGTTCACAAACTCACCGCTGCCCTTCTTTTCAGCAGCTGCCACCGTGTTCTGTGCATCTCGGAGCCTCTGGAGACGAGCAAGACTTGCCAAGGTGGGATGCATCAGGACCAAGTAAAAACCCAGGCAAGTTGTCCTGGAACGCTTTCCATTCGCTTGCCGAGAGTGAATTCAAGAGGCAGGAGAGCGGCAGCCACCGTCCTCCAGCAGTCGGAAGGCTTCGCACACAAGCCCGCTTCTTTGCGGCTTCGTTCTTCGCCTCTTCGAAGCAACCGCGATCTCTGCCTCTCTGAGGCGAAGAAGCGGCTAATTCGCGCACAGCTCAGTAGAGTGGCAGCGGAGCGCTCCGGAGCGCCGCTTCAAGCCGAAAGACGCCGGGAAACGGCACTTCCCTCCGGATAGCTCCGGAGCCGCGCTTCTGCTTCTCTAGTCGTCTCTATCTTAGCGAAAAGCTTTCCCACTCCATTTGGCAAGGGGAGAGCGTACCTGCACTGTACACTAACTGCGGTTTGCCAAGAAATTGGATTTGCTGCACATTCCAAGGACACGGCTCTTTCCGAGGAAATCTGCAACCTGCTGTCAGATGGAAGTGCTCTCTGCCCTCTCCTGCCCAGCTCTATGTACTAGCGGGCACTTTCCAGCCTGGGCGAGGCAAACAACCTCGAGAGATGTCACCGAGCATAAGTGGAGCACAGATGCTCAAAAGCAGCAAAGCTGAAGAGCCTGGCTCAGCTTCACTAGTGTGCAATTGACTGACTGCGAAAAACAAAGCAGCAGAGCACCGGGCTTCTGGGCGCTGTGAAGGCAATTGCCAAAACCAGGCAGCTGCTCCTTCCCAAGCACAGTCAGCTGCCTATGTTCTTGCTTGTCGACAAACTCACCGCTGCCCTTCTTTTCAGCAGCTGCCACCGTGTTCTGTGCATCTCGGAGCCTCTGGGGACGAGGAAGACTTGCCAAGGTGGGACGCATCAGGACCAAGTAAAATCCGGGCAAGTTGTCCTGGAACGCTTTCCATTCGCTTGCCGAGAATGAATTCAAGAGGCAGGAGAGTGGCAGCCACCGTCCTCCAGCAGTCGGAAGGCTTCGCACACAAGCCCGCTTCTTTGCGGCTTCGTTCTTCGCCACTTCCAAGCAACCGCGATCTCTGCCTCTCGGAGGCGAAGAAGCGGCTAGTTCGCGCACAGCTCAGTAGAGCTGCAGCGGAGCGCTCCGGAGCGCCGCTTCAAGCCGAAAGACGCCGGGAAGCGGCACTTCCCTCCGGATAGCTCCGGAGCCGCGCTTCTGCTTCTCTAGTCGTCTCTATCTTAGCGAAAAGCTTTCCCACTCCATTTGGCAAGGGGAGAGCGTACCTGCACTGCACACTAACTGCGGTTTGCAAAGAAAGAGGATTTGCTGCACATTCCAAGGACACGGCTCTTTCCGAGGCAATCAGCAACCTGCTGACAGATCGAAGTGCTCTCTGCCCTCACCTGCCCAGCTCCATGTTTTCGCAGGCACTTTCCAGCCTGGGCGAGGCAAACAACCTCGAGAGATGTCACCGAGCATAAGTGGAGCACAGATGCTCAAAAGCAGCAAAGCTGAAGAGCCTGGCTCAGCTTCACTAGTGTGCAATTGACTGACTGCGAAAAACAAAGCAGCAGAGCACCAGGCTTCTGGGCGCTGTGAAGGCAATTGCCAAAACCAGGCAGCTGCTCCTTCCCAAGCACAGTCAGCTGCCTATGTTCTTGCTTGTTCACAAACTCACCGCTGCCCTTCTTTTCAGCAGCTGCCACCGTGTTCTGTGCATCTCGGAGCCTCTGGGGACGAGCAAGACTTGCCAAGGTGGGACGCATCAGGACCAAGTAAAATCCGGGCAAGTTGTCCTGGAACGCTTTCCATTCGCTTGCCGAGAATGAATTCAAGAGGCAGGAGAGCGGCAGCCACCGTCCTCCAGCAGTCGGAAGGCTTCGCACACAAGCCCGCTTCTTTGCGGCTTCGTTCTTCGCCACTTCCAAGCAACCGCGATCTCTGCCTCTCGGAGGCGAAGAAGCGGCTAATTCGCGCACAGCTCAGTAGAGCGGCAGCGGAGCGCTCCAGAGCGCCGCTTCCAACCGAAAGACACCGGGAACCGGCATTTCCCTCCGGATAGCTCCGGAGCCGCGCTTCTGCTTCTCTAGTCGTCTCTATCTTAGCGAAAAGCTTTCCCACTCCATTTGGCAAGGGGAGAGCGTACCTGCACTGTACACTAACTGCGGTTTGCCAAGAAATTGGATTTGCTGCACATTCCAAGGACACGGCTCTTTCCGAGGAAATCTGCAACCTGCTGTCAGATGGAAGTGCTCTCTGCCCTCTCCTGCCCAGCTCTATGTACTAGCGGGCACTTTCCAGCCTGGGCGAGGCAAACAACCTCGAGAGATGTCACCGAGCATAAGTGGAGCACAGATGCTCAAAAGCAGCAAAGCTGAAGAGCCTGGCTCAGCTTCACTAGTGTGCAATTGACTGACTGCGAAAAACAAAGCAGCAGAGCACCGGGCTTCTGGGCGCTGTGAAGGCAATTGCCAAAACCAGGCAGCTGCTCCTTCCCAAGCACAGTCAGCTGCCTATGTTCTTGCTTGTCGACAAACTCACCGCTGCCCTTCTTTTCAGCAGCTGCCACCGTGTTCTGTGCATCTCGGAGCCTCTGGGGACGAGCAAGACCTGCCAAGGTGGGACGCATCAGGACCAAGTAAAATCCGGGCAAGTTTTCCTGGAACGCTTTCCATTCGCTTGCCGAGAATGAATTCAAGAGGCAGGAGAGCGGCAGCCACCGTCCTCCAGCAGTCGGAAGGCTTCGCACACAAGCCCGCTTCTTTGCGGCTTCGTTCTTCGCCTCTTCGAAGCAACCGCGATCTCTGCCTCTCTGAGGCGAAGAAGCGGCTAATTCGCGCACAGCTCAGTAGAGTGGCAGCGGAGCGCTCCGGAGCGCCGCTTCAAGCCGAAAGACGCCGGGAAGCGGCACTTCCCTCCGGATAGCTCCGGAGCCGTGCTTCTGCTTCTCTAGTCGTCTCTATCTTAGCGAAAAGCTTTCCCACTCCATTTGGCAAGGGGAGAGCGTACCTGCACTGCACACTAACTGCGGTTTGCAAAGAAAGATGATTTGCTGCTCATTCCAAGGACACGGCTCTTTCCGAGGCAATCTGCAACCTGCTGTCAGATGGAAGTGCTCTCTGCCCTCTCCTGCCCAGCTCTATGTACTAGCGGGCACTTTCCAGCCTGGGCGAGGCAAACAACCTCGAGAGATGTCACCGAGCATAAGTGGAGCACAGATGCTCAAAAGCAGCAAAGCTGAAGAGCCTGGCTCAGCTTCACTAGTGTGCAATTGACTGACTGCGAAAAACAAAGCAGCAGAGCACCGGGCTTCTGGGCGCTGTGAAGGCCAATTGCCAAAACCAGGCAGCTGCTCCTTCCCAAGCACAGTCAGCTGCCTATGTTCTTGCTTGTTCACAAACTCACCGCTGCCCTTCTTTTCAGCAGCTGCCACCGTGTTCTGTGCATCTCGGAGCCTCTGGAGACGAGCAAGACTTGCCAAGGTGGGACGCATCAGGACCAAGTAAAACCCAGGCAAGTTTTCCTGGAACGCTTTCCATTCGCTTGCCGAGAGTGAATTCAAGAGGCAGGAGAGCGGCAGCCACCGTCCTCCAGCAGTCGGAAGGCTTCGCACACAAGCCCGCTTCTTTGCGGCTTCGTTCTTCGCCTCTTCCAAGCAACCGCGATCTCTGCCTCTCGGAGGCGAAGAAGCGGCTAATTGGCGCACAGCTCAGTAGAGCGGCAGCGGAGCGCTCTGGAGCGCCGCTTCAAGCCGAAAGATGCCGGGAACCGGCACTTCCCACCGGATAGCTCCGGAGCCGCGCTTCTGCTTCTCTAGTCGTCTCTATCTTAGCGAAAAGCTTTCCCGCTCCATTTGGCAAGGGGAGAGCGTACCTGCACTGCACACTAACCGCGGTTTGCAAAGAAAGATAATTTGCTGCTCATTCCAAGGACACGGCTCTTTCCGAGGCAATCTGCAACCTGCTGTCAGATGGAAGTGCTCTCTGCCCTCTCCTGCCCAGCTCTATGTACTAGCGGGCACTTTCCAGCCTGGGCGAGGCAAACAACCTCGAGAGATGTCACCGAGCATAAGTGGAGCACAGATGCTCAAAAGCAGCAAAGCTGAAGAGCCTGGCTCAGCTTCACTAGTGTGCAATTGACTGACTGCGAAAAACAAAGCAGCAGAGCACCGGGCTTCTGGGCGCTGTGAAGGCAATTGCCAAAACCAGGCAGCTGCTCCTTCCCAAGCACAGTCAGCTGCCTATGTTCTTGCTTGTTCACAAACTCACCGCTGCCCTTCTTTTCAGCAGCTGCCACCGTGTTCTTGTGCATCTCGGAGCCTCTGGGGACGAGCAAGACTTGCCAAGGTGGGATGCATCAGGACCAAGTAAAAACCCAAGCAAGTTTTCCTGGAACGCTTTCCATTCGCTTGCCGAGAGTGAATTCAACAGGCAGGAGAGCGGCAGCCACCATCCTTAAGAAGTCGGAAGGCTCCGCACACAAGCCCGCTTCTTTGCGGCTTCGTTCTTCGCCTCTTCCAAGCAACCGCGATCTCTGCCTCTCGGAGGCGAAGAAGCGGCTAATTCGCGCACAGCTCAGTAGAGCGGCAGCGGAGCGCTCTGGAGCGCCGCTTCAAGCCGAAAGATGCCGGGAACCGGCACTTCCCACCGGATAGCTCCGGAGCCGCGCTTCTGCTTCTCTAGTCGTCTCTATCTTAGCGAAAAGCTTTCCCGCTCCATTTGGCAAGGGGAGAGCGTACCTGCACTGCACACTAACTGCGGTTTGCCAAGAAATTGGATTTGCTGCACATTCCAAGGACACGGCTCTTTCCGAGGAAATCTGCAACCTGCTGTCAGATGGAAGTGCTCTCTGCCCTCTCCTGCCCAGCTCTAGGTACTAGCGGGCACTTTCCAGCCTGGGCGAGGCAAACAACCTCGAGAGATGTCACAGAGCATAAGTGGAGCACAGATGTTCAAAAGCAGCAAAGCTGAAGAGCCTGGCTCAGCTTCACGAGTGTGCAATTGACTGACTGCGAAAAACAAAGCAGCAGAGCACCGGGCTTCTGGGCGCTGTGAAGGCCAATTGCCAAAACCAGGCAGCTGTTCCTTCCCAAGCACAGACGGCTGCCTATGTTCTTGCTTGTCGACAAACTCACTGCTGCCCTTCTTTTCAGCAGCTGCCACTGTGTTCTGTGCATCTCGGAGCCTCTGGGGACGAGCAAGACTTGCCAAGGTGGGATGCATCAGGACCAAGTAAAAACCCAAGCAAGTTGTCCTGGAACGCTTTCCATTCGCTTGCCGAGAGTGAATTCAACAGGCAGGAGAGAGGCAGCCACCGTCCTTAAGAAGTCGGAAGGCTTCGCACACAAGCCCGCTTCTTTGCGGCTTCGTTCTTCGCCACTTCCAAGCAACCGCGATCTCTGCCTCTCGGAGGCGAAGAAGCGGCTAATTCGCGCACAGCTCAGTAGAGCGGCAGCAGAGCGCTCCAGTGCGCCGCTTCCAACCGAAGGCGCCGGGAACCGGCACTTCCCTCCGGATAGCTCCGGAGCCGCGCTTCTGCTTCTCTAGTCGTCTCTATCTTAGCGAAAAGCTTTCCCGCTCCATTTGGCAAGGGGAGAGCGTACCTGCACTGCACACTAACCGCGGTTTGCAAAGAAAGAGGATTTTCTGCACATTCCAAGGACACGGCTCTTTCCGAGGCAATCTGCAACCTGCTGTCAGATCGAAGTGCTCTCTGCCCTCTCCTGCCCAGCTCTATGTACTAGCAGGCACTTTCCAGCCTGGGCGAGGCAAACAACCTCGAGAGATGTCACAGAGCATAAGTGGAGCACAGATGCTCAAACGCAGCAAAGCTGAAGAGCCTGGCTCAGCTTCACTAGTGTGCAATTGACTGACTGCGAAAAACAAAGCAGCAGAGCACCGGGCTTCTGGGCGATGTGAAGGCAATTGCCAAAACCAGGCAGCTGTTCCTTCCCAAGCACGGTCAGCTGCCTATGTTCTTGCTTGTTCACAAACTCACCGCTGCCCTTCTTTTCAGCAGCTGCCACCGTGTTCTGTGCATCTCGGAGCCTCTGGAGGCGAGCAAGACTTACCAAGGTGGGACGCATCAGGACCAAGTAAAAACCCAGGCAAGTTGTCCTGGAACGCTTTCCATTCGCTTGCCGAGAGTGAATTCAAGAGGCAGGAGAGCGGCAGCCACCGTCCTCAATCAGTCGGAAGATTTCGCACACAAGCCCGCTTCTTTGCGGCTTCGTTCTTCTCCTCTTCCGAGAAACCGCGATCTCTGCGTCTCGGAGGCGAAGAAGCGGCTAGTTTGCACACAGCTCAGTAGAGCGGCAGCGGAGCGCTCCGGAGCGCCGCTTCAAGCCGAAAGGCGCCGGGAACGGGCACTTCCTTCCTGATAGCTCCGGTGCCGCGCTTCTGCTTCTCTAGTCGTCTCTATCTTAGCGAAAGGCTTTCCCACTCCATTTGGCAAGGGGAGAGCGTACCTGCACTGCACACAAACCGCGGTTTGCAAAGAAAGAGGATTTGCTGCACATTCCAAGGACACGGCTCTTTCCGAGGCAATCTGCAACCTGCTGACAGATCGAAGTGCTCTCTGCCCTCTCCTGCCCAGCTCTATGTACTAGTGGGCGCTTTCCAGCCTGGCCGAGGCAAACAACCTCGAGAGATGTCACAGAGCATAAGTGGAGCACAGATGCTCAAAAGCAGCAAAGCTGAAGAGCCTGGCTCAGCTTCACTAGTGTGCAATTGACTGACTGCGAAAAACAAAGCAGCAGAGCACCGGGCGTCTGGGCGCTGTGAAGGCCAATTGCCAAAACCAGGCAGCTGTTCCTTCCCAAGCACAGTCAGCTGCCTATGTTCTTGCTTGTCGACAAACTCACCGCTGCCCTTCTTTTCAGCAGCTGCCACCGTGTTCTGTGCATCTCGGAGCCTCTGGGGACGAGCAAGACTTGCCAAGGTGGGACGCATCAGGACCAAGTAAAAACCCAGGCAAGTTGTCCTGGAACGCTTTCCATTCGCTTGCCGAGAGTGAATTCAAGAGGCAGGAGAGCGGCAGCCACCGTCCTCCAGCAGTCGGAAGGCTTCGCACACAAGCCCGCTTCTTTGCGTCTTCGTTCTTTGCCTCTTCCAAGCAACCGCGATCTCTGCCTCTCGGAGGCGAAGAAGCGGCTAATTCGCGCACAGCTCAGTAGAGCGGCAGCGGAGCGCTCTGGAGCGCCGCTTCAAGCCGAAAGACGCCGGGAACCGGCACTTCCCACCGGATAGCTCCGGAGCCGCGCTTCTGCTTCTCTAGTCGTCTCTATCTTAGCGAAAAGCTTTCCCGCTCCATTTGGCAAGGGGAGAGCGTACCTGCACTGCACACTAACTGCGGTTTGCCAAGAAATTGGATTTGCTGCACATTCCAAGGACACGGCTCTTTCCGAGGAAATCTGCAACCTGCTGTCAGATCGAAGTGCTCTCTGCCCTCTCCTGCCCAGCTCTAGGTATTAGCGGGCACTTTCCAGCCTGGCCGAGGCAAGCAACCTCGAGAGATGCCACAGAGCATTAGTGGAGCACAGATGCTCAAAAGCAGCAAAGCTGAAGAGCCTGGCTCAGCTTCACGAGTGTGCAATTGACTGACTGCGAAAAACAAAGCAGCAGAGCACCGGGCTTCTGGGCGCTGTGAAGGCCAATTGCCAAAACCAGGCAGCTGTTCCTTCCCAAGCACAGTCAGCTGCCTATGTTCTTGCTTGTCGACAAACTCACCGCTGCCCTTCTTTTCAGCAGCTGCCACTGTGATCTGTGCATCTCGGAGCCTCTGGGGACGAGCAAGACTTGCCAAGGTGGGATGCATCAGGACCAAGTAAAAACCCAAGCAAGTTGTCCTGGAACGCTTTCCATTCGCTTGCCGAGAGTGAATTCAACAGGCAGGAGAGAGGCAGCCACCGTCCTTAAGAAGTCGGAAGGCTTCGCACACAAGCCCGCTTCTTTGCGGCTTCGTTCTTCGCCACTTCCAAGCAACCGCGATCTCTGCCTCTCGGAGGCGAAGAAGCGGCTAATTCGCGCACAGCTCAGTAGAGCGGCAGCGGAGCGCTCCAGTGCGCCGCTTCCAACCGAATGCGCCGGGAACCGGCACTTCCCTCCGGATAGCTCCGGAGCCGCGCTTCTGCTTCTCTAGTCGTCTCTATCTTAGCGAAAAGCTTTCCCGCTCCATTTGGCAAGGGGAGAGCGTACCTGCACTGCACACTAACCGCGGTTTGCAAAGAAAGAGGATTTTCTGCACATTCCAAGGACACGGCTCTTTCCGAGGCAATCTGCAACCTGCTGTCAGATCGAAGTGCTCTCTGCCCTCTCCTGCCCAGCTCTATGTACTAGCAGGCACTTTCCAGCCTGGGCGAGGCAAACAACCTCGAGAGATGTCACAGAGCATAAGTGGAGCACAGATGCTCAAACGCAGCAAAGCTGAAGAGCCTGGCTCAGCTTCACTAGTGTGCAATTGACTGACTGCGAAAAACAAAGCAGCAGAGCACCGGGCTTCTGGGCGATGTGAAGGCAATTGCCAAAACCAGGCAGCTGTTCCTTCCCAAGCACGGTCAGCTGCCTATGTTCTTGCTTGTTCACAAACTCACCGCTGCCCTTCTTTTCAGCAGCTGCCACCGTGTTCTGTGCATCTCGGAGCCTCTGGAGGCGAGCAAGACTTACCAAGGTGGGACGCATCAGGACCAAGTAAAAACCCAGGCAAGTTGTCCTGGAACGCTTTCCATTCGCTTGCCGAGAGTGAATTCAAGAGGCAGGAGAGCGGCAGCCACCGTCCTCAATCAGTCGGAAGATTTCGCACACAAGCCCGCTTCTTTGCGGCTTCGTTCTTCTCCTCTTCCGAGAAACCGCGATCTCTGCGTCTCGGAGGCGAAGAAGCGGCTAGTTTGCACACAGCTCAGTAGAGCGGCAGCGGAGCGCTCCGGAGCGCCGCTTCAAGCCGAAAGGCGCCGGGAACGGGCACTTCCTTCCTGATAGCTCCGGTGCCGCGCTTCTGCTTCTCTAGTCGTCTCTATCTTAGCGAAAGGCTTTCCCACTCCATTTGGCAAGGGGAGAGCGTACCTGCACTGCACACAAACCGCGGTTTGCAAAGAAAGAGGATTTGCTGCACATTCCAAGGACACGGCTCTTTCCGAGGCAATCTGCAACCTGCTGACAGATCGAAGTGCTCTCTGCCCTCTCCTGCCCAGCTCTATGTACTAGTGGGCGCTTTCCAGCCTGGCCGAGGCAAACAACCTCGAGAGATGTCACAGAGCATAAGTGGAGCACAGATGCTCAAAAGCAGCAAAGCTGAAGAGCCTGGCTCAGCTTCACTAGTGTGCAATTGACTGACTGCGAAAAACAAAGCAGCAGAGCACCGGGCGTCTGGGCGCTGTGAAGGCCAATTGCCAAAACCAGGCAGCTGTTCCTTCCCAAGCACAGTCAGCTGCCTATGTTCTTGCTTGTCGACAAACTCACCGCTGCCCTTCTTTTCAGCAGCTGCCACCGTGTTCTGTGCATCTCGGAGCCTCTGGGGACGAGCAAGACTTGCCAAGGTGGGACGCATCAGGACCAAGTAAAAACCCAGGCAAGTTGTCCTGGAACGCTTTCCATTCGCTTGCCGAGAGTGAATTCAAGAGGCAGGAGAGCGGCAGCCACCGTCCTCCAGCAGTCGGAAGGCTTCGCACACAAGCCCGCTTCTTTGCGTCTTCGTTCTTTGCCTCTTCCAAGCAACCGCGATCTCTGCCTCTCGGAGGCGAAGAAGCGGCTAATTCGCGCACAGCTCAGTAGAGCGGCAGCGGAGCGCTCTGGAGCGCCGCTTCAAGCCGAAAGACGCCGGGAACCGGCACTTCCCACCGGATAGCTCCGGAGCCGCGCTTCTGCTTCTCTAGTCGTCTCTATCTTAGCGAAAAGCTTTCCCGCTCCATTTGGCAAGGGGAGAGCGTACCTGCACTGCACACTAACTGCGGTTTGCCAAGAAATTGGATTTGCTGCACATTCCAAGGACACGGCTCTTTCCGAGGAAATCTGCAACCTGCTGTCAGATCGAAGTGCTCTCTGCCCTCTCCTGCCCAGCTCTAGGTATTAGCGGGCACTTTCCAGCCTGGCCGAGGCAAGCAACCTCGAGAGATGCCACAGAGCATTAGTGGAGCACAGATGCTCAAAAGCAGCAAAGCTGAAGAGCCTGGCTCAGCTTCACGAGTGTGCAATTGACTGACTGCGAAAAACAAAGCAGCAGAGCACCGGGCTTCTGGGCGCTGTGAAGGCCAATTGCCAAAACCAGGCAGCTGTTCCTTCCCAAGCACAGTCAGCTGCCTATGTTCTTGCTTGTCGACAAACTCACCGCTGCCCTTCTTTTCAGCAGCTGCCACTGTGATCTGTGCATCTCGGAGCCTCTGGGGACGAGCAAGACTTGCCAAGGTGGGATGCATCAGGACCAAGTAAAAACCCAAGCAAGTTGTCCTGGAACGCTTTCCATTCGCTTGCCGAGAGTGAATTCAACAGGCAGGAGAGAGGCAGCCACCGTCCTTAAGAAGTCGGAAGGCTTCGCACACAAGCCCGCTTCTTTGCGGCTTCGTTCTTCGCCACTTCCAAGCAACCGCGATCTCTGCCTCTCGGAGGCGAAGAAGCGGCTAATTCGCGCACAGCTCAGTAGAGCGGCAGCGGAGCGCTCCAGTGCGCCGCTTCCAACCGAATGCGCCGGGAACCGGCACTTCCCTCCGGATAGCTCCGGAGCCGCGCTTCTGCTTCTCTAGTCGTCTCTATCTTAGCGAAAAGCTTTCCCGCTCCATTTGGCAAGGGGAGAGCGTACCTGCACTGCACACTAACCGCGGTTTGCAAAGAAAGAGGATTTTCTGCACATTCCAAGGACACGGCTCTTTCCGAGGCAATCTGCAACCTGCTGTCAGATCGAAGTGCTCTCTGCCCTCTCCTGCCCAGCTCTATGTACTAGCAGGCACTTTCCAGCCTGGGCGAGGCAAACAACCTCGAGAGATGTCACAGAGCATAAGTGGAGCACAGATGCTCAAACGCAGCAAAGCTGAAGAGCCTGGCTCAGCTTCACTAGTGTGCAATTGACTGACTGCGAAAAACAAAGCAGCAGAGCACCGGGCTTCTGGGCGATGTGAAGGCAATTGCCAAAACCAGGCAGCTGTTCCTTCCCAAGCACGGTCAGCTGCCTATGTTCTTGCTTGTTCACAAACTCACCGCTGCCCTTCTTTTCAGCAGCTGCCACCGTGTTCTGTGCATCTCGGAGCCTCTGGGGACGAGCAAGACTTACCAAGGTGGGACGCATCAGGACCAAGTAAAAACCCAGGCAAGTTGTCCTGGAACGCTTTCCATTCGCTTGCCGAGAGTGAATTCAAGAGGCAGGAGAGCGGCAGCCACCGTCCTCCGGCAGTCGGAAGATTTCGCACACAAGCCCGCTTCTTTGCGGCTTCGTTCTTCGCCTCTTCCAAGCAACCGCGATCTCTGCGTCTCGGAGGCGAAGAAGCGGCTAGTTTGCACACAGCTCAGTAGAGCGGCAGCGGAGCGCTCCGGAGCGCCGCTTCAAGCCGAAAGACGCCGGGAACGGGCACTTCCTTCCTGATAGCTCCGGTGCCGCGCTTCTGCTTCTCTAGTCGTCTCTATCTTAGCGAAAGGCTTTCCCACTCCATTTGGCAAGGGGAGAGCGTACCTGCACTGCACACAAACCGCGGTTTGCAAAGAAAGAGGATTTGCTGCACATTCCAAGGACACGGCTCTTTCCGAGGCAATCTGCAACCTGCTGACAGATCGAAGTGCTCTCTGCCCTCTCCTGCCCAGCTCTATGTACTAGCGGGCGCTTTCCAGCCTGGCCGAGGCAAACAACCTCGAGAGATGTCACAGAGCATAAGTGGAGCACAGATGCTCAAAAGCAGCAAAGCTGAAGAGCCTGGCTCAGCTTCACTAGTGTGCAATTGACTGACTGCGAAAAACAAAGCAGCAGAGCACCGGGCTTCTGGGCGCTGTGAAGGCAATTGCCAATACCAGGCAGCTGCTCCTTCCCAAGCACAGTCAGCTGCCTATGTTCTTGCTTGTCGACAAACTCACCGCTGCCCTTCTTTTCAGCAGCTGCCACCGTGTTCTGTGCATCTCGGAGCCTCTGGGGACGAGCAAGACTTGCCAAGGTGGGACGCATCAGGACCAAGTAAAATCCGGGCAAGTTGTCCTGGAACGCTTTCCATTCGCTTGCCGAGAATGAATTCAAGAGGCAGGAGAGCGGCAGCCACCGTCCTCCAGCAGTCGGAAGGCTTCGCACACAAGCCCGCTTCTTTGCGGCTTCGTTCTTCGCCTCTTCCAAGCAACCGCGATCTCTGCCTCTCGGAGGCGAAGAAGCGGCTAGTTCGCGCACAGCTCAGTAGAGCTGCAGCGGAGCGCTCCAGAGCGCCGCTTCAAGCCGAAAGACGCCGGGAAGCGGCACTTCCCTCCGGATAGCTCCGGAGCCGCGCTTCTGCTTCTCTAGTCGTCTCTATCTTAGCGAAAAGCTTTCCCACTCCATTTGGCAAGGGGAGAGTGTACCTGCACTGCACACTAACCGCGGTTTGCAAAGAAAGAGGATTTGCTGCACATTCCAAGGACACGGCTCTTTCCGAGGCAATCTGCAACCTGCTGTCAGATGGAAGTGCTCTCTGCCCTCTGCTGCCCAGCTCTAGGTACTAGCGGGCACTTTCCAGCCTGGCCGAGGCAAACAACCTCGAGAGATGTCACCGAGCATAAGTGGAGCACAGATGCTCAAAAGCAGCAAAGCTGAAGAGCCTGGCTCAGCTTCACTAGTGTGCAATTGACTGACTGCGAAAAACAAAGCAGCAGAGCACCGGGCTTCTGGGCGCTGTGAAGGCAATTGCCAAAACCAGGCAGCTGCTCCTTCCCAAGCACAGTCAGCTGCCTATGTTCTTGCTTGTTCACAAACTCACCGCTGCCCTTCTTTTCAGCAGCTGCCACTGTGTTCTGTGCATCTCGGAGCCTCTGGGGACGAGCAAGACTTGCCAAGGTGGGACGCATCAGGACCAAGTAAAAACCCAGGCAAGTTTTCCTGGAACGCTTTCCATTAGCTTGCCGAGAGTGAATTCAACAGGCAGGAGAGCGGCAGCCACCATCCTTAAGAAGTCGGAAGGCTTCGCACACAAGCCCGCTTCTTTGCGGCTTCGTTCTTCGCCTCTTCCAAGCAACCGCGATCTCTGCCTCTCGGAGGCGAAGAAGCGGCTAATTCGCGCACAGCTCAGTAGAGCGGCAGCGGAGCGCTCTGGAGCGCCGCTTCAAGCCGAAAGATGCCGGGAACCGGCACTTCCCACCGGATAGCTCCGGAGCCGCGCTTCTGCTTCTCTAGTCGTCTCTATCTTAGCGAAAAGCTTTCCCGCTCCATTTGGCAAGGGGAGAGCGTACCTGCACTGCACACTACCTGCGGTTTGCCAAGAAATTGGATTTGCTGCACATTCCAAGGACACGGCTCTTTCCGAGGAAATCTGCAACCTGCTGTCAGATCGAAGTGCTCTCTGCCCTCTCCTGCCCAGCTCTAGGTATTAGCGGGCACTTTCCAGCCTGGCCGAGGCAAGCAACCTCGAGAGATGCCACAGAGCATTAGTGGAGCACAGATGCTCAAAAGCAGCAAAGCTGAAGAGCCTGGCTCAGCTTCACGAGTGTGCAATTGACTGACTGCGAAAAACAAAGCAGCAGAGCACCGGGCTTCTGGGCGCTGTGAAGGCCAATTGCCAAAACCAGGCAGCTGTTCCTTCCCAAGCACAGTCAGCTGCCTATGTTCTTGCTTGTCGACAAACTCACCGCTGCCCTTCTTTTCAGCAGCTGCCACTGTCTTCTGTGCATCTCGGAGCCTCTGGGGACGAGCAAGACTTGCCAAGGTGGGATGCATCAGGACCAAGTAAAAACCCAGGCAAGTTGTCCTGGAACGCTTTCCATTCGCTTGCCGAGAGTGAATTCAACAGGCAGGAGCACGGCAGCCACCGTCCTTAAGAAGTCGGAAGGCTTCGCACACAAGCCCGCTTCTTTGCGGCTTCGTTCTTCGCCACTTCCAAGCAACCGCGATCTCTGCCTCTCGGAGGCGAAGAAGCGGCTAGTTCGCGCACAGCTCAGTAGAGCGGCAGCGGAGCGCTCCAGTGCGCCGCTTCCAATCGAAGGCGCAGGGAACCGGCACTTCCCTCCGGATAGCTCCGGAGCCGCGCTTCTGCTTCTCTAGTCGTCTCTATCTTAGCAAAAAGCTTTCCCGCTCCATTTGGCAAGGGGAGAGCGTACCTGCACTGCACACTAACTGCGGTTTGCCAAGAAATTGGATTTGCTGCACATTCCAAGGACACGGCTCTTTCCGAGGAAATCTGCAACCTGCTGTCAGATCGAAGTGCTCTCTGCCCTCTCCTGCCCAGCTCTAGGTATTAGCGGGCACTTTCCAGCCTGGCCGAGGCAAGCAACCTCGAGAGATGCCACAGAGCATTAGTGGAGCACAGATGCTCAAAAGCAGCAAAGCTGAAGAGCCTAGCTCAGCTTCACGAGTGTGCAATTGACTGACTGCGAAAAACAAAGCAGCAGAGCACCGGGCTTCTGGGCGCTGTGAAGGCCAATTGCCAAAACCAGGCAGCTGTTCCTTCCCAAGCACAGTCAGCTGCCTATGTTCTTGCTTGTCGACAAACTCACCGCTGCCCTTCTTTTCAGCAGCTGCCACTGTGTTCTGTGCATCTCGGAGCCTCTGGGGACGAGCAAGACTTGCCAAGGTGGGATGCATCAGGACCAAGTAAAAACCCAGGCAAGTTGTCCTGGAACGCTTTCCATTCGCTTGCCGAGAGTGAATTCAACAGGCAGGAGCACGGCAGCCACCGTCCTTAAGAAGTCGGAAGGCTTCGCACACAAGCCCGCTTCTTTGCGGCTTCGTTCTTCGCCACTTCCAAGCAACCGCGATCTCTGCCTCTCGGAGGCGAAGAAGCGGCTAGTTCGCGCACAGCTCAGTAGAGCGGCAGCGGAGCGCTCCAGTGCGCCGCTTCCAACCGAAGGCGCCGGGAACCGGCACTTCCCTCCGGATAGCTCCGGAGCCGCGCTTCTGCTTCTCTAGTCGTCTCTATCTTAGCGAAAAGCTTTCCTGCTCCATTTGGCAAGGGGAGAGCGTACCTGCACTGCACACTAACCGCGTTTTGCCAAGAAATTGGATTTGCTGCACATTCCAAGGACACGGCTCTTTCCGAGGAAATCTGCAACCTGCTGACAGATCGAAGTGCTCTCTGCCCTCTCCTGCCCATCTCTAGGTACTAGCGGGCACTTTCCAGCCTGGGCGAGGCAAACAACCTCGAGAGATGTCACAGAGCATAAGTGGAGCACAGATGTTCAAAAGCAGCAAAGCTGAAGAGCCTGGCTCAGCTTCACGAGTGTGCAATTGACTGACTGCGAAAAACAAAGCAGCAGAGCACCGGGCTTCTGGGCGCTGTGAAGGCCAATTGCCAAAACCAGGCAGCTTTTCCTTCCCAAGCACAGACGGCTGCCTATGTTCTTGCTTGTCGACAAACTCACCGCTGCCCTTCTTTTCAGCAGCTGCCACTGTGTTCTGTGCATCTCGGAGCCTCTGGGGACGAGCAAGACTTGCCAAGGTGGGATGCATCAGGACCAAGTAAAAACCCAAGCAAGTTGTCCTGGAACGCTTTCCATTCGCTTGCCGAGAGTGAATTCAACAGGCAGGAGAGAGGCAGCCACCGTCCTTAAGAAGTCGGAAGGCTTCGCACACAAGCCCGCTTCTTTGCGGCTTCGTTCTTCGCCACTTCCAAGCAACCGCGATCTCTGCCTCTCGGAGGCGAAGAAGCGGCTAATTCGCGCACAGCTCAGTAGAGCGGCAGCGGAGCGCTCCAGTGCGCCGCTTCCAACCGAAGGCGCCGGGAACCGGCACTTCCCTCCGGATAGCTCCGGAGCCGCGCTTCTGCTTCTCTAGTCGTCTCTATCTTAGCGAAAAGCTTTCCCGCTCCATTTGGCAAGGGGAGAGCGTACCTGCACTGCACACTAACCGCGGTTTGCAAAGAAAGAGGATTTTCTGCACATTCCAAGGACACGGCTCTTTCCGAGGCAATCTGCAACCTGCTGTCAGATCGAAGTGCTCTCTGCCCTCTCCTGCCCACCTCTATGTACTAGTAGGCACTTTCCAGCCTGGGCGAGGCAAACAACCTCGAGAGATGTCACAGAGCATAAGTGGAGCACAGATGCTCAAACGCAGCAAAGCTGAAGAGCCTGGCTCAGCTTCACTAGTGTGCAATTGACTGACTGCGAAAAACAAAGCAGCAGAGCACCGGGCTTCTGGGCGATGTGAAGGCAATTTCCAAAACCAGGCAGCTGTTCCTTCCCAAGCACGGTCAGCTGCCTATGTTCTTGCTTGTTCACAAACTCACCGCTGCCCTTCTTTTCAGCAGCTGCCACCGTGTTCTGTGCATCTCGGAGCCTCTGGAGGCGAGCAAGACTTACCAAGGTGGGACGCATCAGGACCAAGTAAAAACCCAGGCAAGTTGTCCTGGAACCCTTTCCATTCGCTTGCCGAGAGTGAATTCAAGAGGCAGGAGAGCGGCAGCCACCGTCCTCAATCAGTCGGAAGATTTCGCACACAAGCCCGCTTCTTTGCGGCTTCGTTCTTCGCCTCTTCCAAGCAACCGCGATCTCTGCGTCTCGGAGGCGAAGAAGCGGCTAGTTTGCACACAGCTCAGTAGAGCGGCAGCGGAGCGCTCCGGAGCGCCGCTTCAAGCCGAAAGACGCCGGGAACGGGCACTTCCTTCCTGATAGCTCCGGTGCCGCGCTTCTGCTTCTCTAGTCGTCTCTATCTTAGCGAAAGGCTTTCCCACTCCATTTGGCAAGGGGAGAGCGTACCTGCACTGCACACAAACCGCGGTTTGCAAAGAAAGAGGATTTGCTGCACATTCCAAGGACACGGCTCTTTCCGAGGCAATCTGCAACCTGCTGACAGATCGAAGTGCTCTCTGCCCTCTCCTGCCCAGCTCTATGTACTAGCGGGCGCTTTCCAGCCTGGCCGAGGCAAACAACCTCGAGAGATGTCACAGAGCATAAGTGGAGCACAGATGATCAAAAGCAGCAAAGCTGAAGAGCCTGGCTCAGCTTCACTAGTGTGCAATTGACTGACTGCGAAAAACAAAGCAGCAGAGCACTGGGCTTCTGGGCGCTGTGAAGGCCAATTGCCAAAACCAGGCAGCTGTTCCTTCCCAAGCACAGTCAGCTGCCTATGTTCTTGCTTGTCGACAAACTCACCGCTGCCCTTCTTTTCAGCAGCTGCCACCGTCTTCTGTGCATCTCGGAGCCTCTGGGGACGAGCAAGACCTGCCAAGGTGGGACGCATCAGGACCAAGTAAAAACCCAGGCAAGTTTTCCTGGAACGCTTTCCATTCGCTTGCCGAGAGTGAATTCAAGAGGCAGGAGAGCGGCAGCCACCGTCCTCCAGCAGTCGGAAGGCTTCGCACACAAGCCCGCTTCTTTGCGTCTTCGTTCTTTGCCTCTTCCAAGCAACCGCGATCTCTGCCTCTCGGAGGCGAAGAAGCGGCTAATTCGCGCACAGCTCAGTAGAGCGGCAGCGGAGCGCTCCGGAGCTCCGTTTCAAGCCGAAAGACGCCGGGAACCGGCACTTCCCTCCGGATAGCTCCGGAGCCGCGCTTCTGCTTCTCTAGTCGTCTCTATCTTAGCGAAAAGCTTTCCCACTCCATTTGGCAAGGAGAGAGTGTACCAGTACAGCACACTAACCGCGGTTTGCAAAGAAAGAGGATTTGCTGCACATTCCAAGGACACGGCTCTTTCCGAGGCAATCTGAAACCTGCTGACAGATCGAAGTGCTCTCTTCCCTCTCCTGCCCAGCTCTATGTACTAGCGGGCACTTTCCAGCCTGGGCGAGGGAAACAACCTCGAGAGATGTCACAGAGCATAAGTGGAGCACAGATGCTCAAAAGCAGCAAAGCTGAAGAGCCTGGCTCAGCTTCACTAGTGTGCAATTGACTGACTGCGAAAAACAAAGCAGCAGAGCACCGGGCTTCTGGGCGCTGTGAAGGCAATTGCCAATACCAGGCAGCTGCTCCTTCCCAAGCACAGTCAGCGGCCTATGTTCTTGCTTGTCGACAAACTCACCGCTGCCCTTCTTTTCAGCAGCTGCCACCATCTTCTGTGCATCTCGGAGCCTCTGGGGACGAGCAAGACTTGCCAAGGTGGGACGCATCAGGACCAAGTAAAATCCAGGCAAGTTGTCCTGGAACGCTTTCCATTCGCTTGCCGAGAGTGAATTCAACAGGCAGGAGAGCGGCAGCCACCGTCCTCCAGCAGTCGGAAGGTTTCGCACACAAGCCCGCTTCTTTGCGGCTTCGTTCTTCGCCTCTTCCAAGCAACCGCGACCTCTGCCTCTTGGAGGAGAAGAAGCGGCTAGTTCGCGCACAGATCATTAGAGTGGCAGCAGTACACTCCAAAGAGCCGCTTCTACCGGAAAGGCCGGGAACTGGCCCTTACCTTCGGATAGCTCCGGAGACGCGTCTTCTGCTTCTCTAGTCGTCTCTATCTTAGCGAAAAGCTTTCCCACTCCATTTGGCAAGGAGAGAGTGTACCAGTACAGCACACTAACCGCGGTTTGCAAAGAAAGAGGATTTGCTGCACATTCCAAGGACACGGCTCTTTCCGAGGCAATCTGCAACCTGCTGTCAGATGGAAGTGCTCTCTGCCCTCTCCTGCCCAGCTCTATGTACTAGCGGGAACTTTCCAGCCTGGGCGAGGCAAACAACCTCGAGAGATGTCACAGAGCATAAGTGGAGCACAGATGTTCAAAAGCAGCAAAGCTGAAGAGCCTGGCTCAGCTTCACTAGTGTGCAATTGACTGATAGCGAAAAACAAAGCTGCAGAGCACCGGGCTTCTGGGCGCTGTGAAGGCAATTGCCAAAACCAGGCAGCTGTTCCTTCCCAAGCACAGTCAGCTGCCTATGTTCTTGCTTGTTCACAAACTCACCGCTGCCCTTCTTTTCAGCAGCTGCCACCGTGTTCTGTGCATCTCGGAGCCTCTGGGGACGAGCAAGACTTGCCAAGGTGGGACGCATCAGGACCAAGTAAAAACCCAGGCAAGTTGTCCTGGAACGCTTTCAATTCGCTTGCCGAGAGTGAATTCAACAGGCAGGAGAGCGGCAGCCACCGTCCTCCAGCAGTCGGAAGGCTTCGCACACAAGCCCGCTTCTTTGCGGCTTCGTTCTTCGCCTCTTCCAAGCAACCGCGATCTCGGCTTCTCATAGGCGAAGAAGCGGCTAGTTTGCGCACAGCTCAGTAGAGCGCCAGCGGAGCGCTCCGGAGCGCCGTTTCAAGCCGAAAGACGCCGGGAAGCGGCACTTTCCTCCGGATAGCTCCGGAGCCCCGCTTCTGCTTCTCTAGTCATCTCTATCTTAGCGAAAAGCTTTCCCACTCCATTTGGCAAGGGGAGAGCGTACCTGCACTGCACACTAACCGCGGTTTGCAAAGAAAGAGGATTTTCTGCACATTCCAAAGACACGGCTCTTTCCGAGGCAATCTGCAACCTGTTGTCAGATGGAAGTGCTCTCTGCCCTCTCCTGCCCAGCTCTAGGTACTAGCGGGCGCTTTCCAGCCTGGCCGAGGCAAACAACCTCGAGAGATGTCACAGAGCATAAGTGGAGCACAGATGCTCAAAAGCAGCAAAGCTGAAGAGCCTGGCTCAGCTTCACTAGTGTGCAATTGACTGACTGCGAAAAACAAAGCAGCAGAGCACCGGGCTTCTGGGCGCTGTAAAGGCAATTGCCAAAACCAGGCAGCTGCTCCTTCCCAAGCACAGTCAGCTGCCTATGTTCTTGCTTGTCGACAAACTCACCGCTGCCCTTCTTTTCAGCAGCTGCCACCGTGTTCTGTGCATCTCGGAGACTCTGGAGACGAGCAAGACTTGCCAAGGTGGGACGCATCAGGACCAAGTAAAAACCCAGGCAAGTTGTCCTGGAACGCTTTCCATTCGCTTGCCGAGAGTGAATTCAACAGGCAGGAGAGCGGCAGCTACTGTCCTCCAGCAGTCGGAAGGTTTCGCACACAAGCCCGCTTCTTTGCGGCTTCGTTCTTCGCCTCTTCCAAGCAACCGCGATCTCTGCCTCTCGGAGGCGAAGAAGCGGCTAGTTTGCGCACAGCTCAGTAGAGCGGCAGCGAAGCGCTCCGGAGCGCCGCTTCAAGCCGAAAGATGCCGGGGAACGGGCACTTCCTTCCTGATAGCTCCGGTGCCACGCTTCTGCTTCTCTCGTCGTCTCTATCTTTGCGAAAGGCTTTCCCCCTCCATTTGGCAAGGGGAGAGCGTACCTGCACTGCACACTAACCGCGGTTTGCAAAGAAAGAGGATTTGCTGCACATTCAAAGACACGGCTCTTTCCGAGGCAATCTGCAACCTGTTGTCAGATGGAAGTGCTCTCTGCCCTCTCCTGCCCAGCTCTAGGTACTAGCGGGCGCTTTCCAGCCTGGCCGAGGCAAACAACCTCGAGAGATGTCACAGAGCATAAGTGGAGCACAGATGCTCAAAAGCAGCAAAGCTGAAGAGCCTGGCTCAGCTTCACTAGTGTGCAATTGACTGACTGCGAAAAACAAAGCAGCAGAGCACCGGGCTTCTGGGCGCTGTGAAGGCAATTGCCAAAACCAGGCAGCTGCTCCTTCCCAAGCACAGTCAGCTGCCTATGTTCTTGCTTGTCGACAAACTCACCGCTGCCCTTCTTTTCAGCAGCTGCCACCGTCTTCTGTGCATCTCGGAGACTCTGGAGACGAGCAAGACTTGCCAAGGTGGGACGCATCAGGACCAAGTAAAAACCCAGGCAAGTTGTCCTGGAACGCTTTCCATTCGCTTGCCGAGAGTGAATTCAACAGGCAGGAGAGCGGCAGCTACTGTCCTCCAGCAGTCGGAAGGTTTCGCACACAAGCCCGCTTCTTTGCGGCTTCGTTCTTCGCCTCTTCCAAGCAACCGCGATCTCTGCCTCTCGGAGGCGAAGAAGCGGCTAGTTTGCGCACAGCTCAGTAGAGCGGCAGCGAAGCGCTCCGGAGCGCCGCTTCAAGCCGAAAGATGCCGGGAACGGGCACTTCCTTCCTGATAGCTCCGGTGCCGCGCTTCTGCTTCTCTCGTCGTCTCTATCTTAGCGAAAGGCTTTCCCCCTCCATTTGGCAAGGGGAGAGCGTACCTGCACTGCACACAAACCGCGGTTTGCAAAGAAAGAGGATTTGCTGCACATTCCAAGGACACGGCTCTTTCCGAGGCAATCTGCAACCTGCTGTCAGATGGAAGTGCTCTCTGCCCTCTCCTGCCCAGCTCTATGTACTAGCGGGGCACTTTGCAGCCTGGAAAATGCAAACAACCTCAAGACATGTCACAGAGCATAAGTGGAGCACAGATGTTCAAAAGCAGCAAAGCTGAAGAGCCTGGCTCAGCTTCACTAGTGTGCAATTGACTGACTGCGAAAAACAAAGCAGCAGAGCACCGGGCTTCTGGGCGCTGTGAAGGCAATTGCCAAAACAAGGCAGCTGTTCCTTCCCAAGCACAGTCAGCTGCCTATGTTCTTGCTTGTTCGCAAACTCACCGCTGCCCTTCTTTTCAGCAGCTGCCACCGTGTTCTGTGCATCTCGGAGCCTCTGGGGACGAGCAAGACTTGCCAAGGTGGGACGCATCAGGACCAAGTAAAAACCCAGGCAAGTTGTCCTGGAACGCTTTCCATTCGCTTGCCGAGAGTGAATTCAACAGGCAGGAGAGCGGCAGCCACCGTCCTCCAGCAGTCGGAAGGCTTCGCACACAAGCCCGCTTCTTTGCGGCTTCGTTCTTCGCCTCTTCCAAGCAACGGCGATCTCTGCCTCTCGGAGGCGAAGAAGCGGCTAATTCGCGCACAGCTCAGTAGAGCGGCAGCGGAGCGCTCCGGAGCGCCGTTTCAAGCCGAAAGACGCCGGGAACCGGCACTTCCCTCCGGATAGCTCCGGAGCCGCGCTTCTGCTTCTCTAGTCGCCTCTATATTAGCGAAAAGCTTTCCCGCTCCATTTGGCAAGGGGAGAGCGTACCTGCACTGCACAAAAACCGCGGTTTGCCAAGAAATTGGATTTGCTGCACATTCCAAGGACACGGCTCTTTCCGAGGAAATCTGCAACCTGCTGTCAGATGGAAGCGCTCTCTGCCCTCTCCTGCCCAGCTCTATGTACTAGCGGGCGCTTTCCAGCCTGGGCGAGGCAAACAACCTCGAGAGATGTCACAGAGCATAAGTGGAGCACAGATGCTCAAAAGCAGCAAAGCTGAAGAGCCTGGCTCGGAGGCGAAGAAGCGGCTAATTCGCGCACAGCTCAGTAGAGCGGCAGCGGAGCGCTCCGTAGCGCCGCTTCAAGCCGAAAGACGCCGGGAAGCGGCACTTTCCTCCGGATACCTCCGGAGCCACGCTTCTGCTTCTCTAGTCATCTCTATCTTAGCGAAAAGCTTTCCCACTCCATTTGGCAAGGGGAGAGCGTACCTGCACTGCACACTAACCGCGGTTTGCAAAGAAAGAGGATTTGCTGCACATTCCAAGGACACGGCTCTTTCCGAGGCAATCTGCAACCTGCTGTCAGATGGAAGTGCTCTCTGCCCTCTCCTGCCCAGCTCTATGTACTAGCGGGCACTTTCCAGCCTGGCCGAGGCAAACAACCTCGAGAGATGTCACTGAGCATAAGTGGAGCACAGATGCTCAAAAGCAGCAAAGCTGAAGAGCCTGGCTCAGCTTCACTAGTGTGCAATTGACTGACTGCGAAAAACAAAGCAGCAGAGCACCGGGCTTCTGGGCGCTGTGAAGGCAATTGCCAAAACCAGGCAGCTGCTCCTTCCCAAGCACAGTCAGCTGCCTATGTTCTTGCTTGTCGACAAACTCACCGCTGCCCTTCTTTTCAGCAGCTGCCACCGTCTTCTGTGCATCTCGGAGCCTCTGGCGTCGAGCAAGACTTGCCAAGGTGGGACGCATCAGGACCAAGTAAAAACCCAGGCAAGTTGTCCTGGAACGCTTTCCATTCGCTTGCCGAGAGTGAATTCAACAGGCAGGAGAGCGGCAGCCACCGTCCTCCAGCAGTCTGAAGGCTTCGCACACAAGCCCGCTTCTTTGCGGCTTCGGTCTTCGCCTCTTCCAAGCAACCGCGATCTCTGCTTCTCGGAGGCGAAGAAGCGGCTAATTCGCGCACAGCTCAGTAGAGCGCCAGCGGAGCGCTCCGGAGTGCCGCTTCAAGCCGAAAGACGCCGGGAAGCGGCACTTTCCTCCGGATAGCTCCGGAGCCGCGCTTCTGCTTCTCTAGTCGTCTCTATCTTAGCGAAAAGCTTTCCCACTCCATTTGGCAAGGGGAGAGCGTACCTGCACTGCACACTAACCGCGGTTTGCAAAGAAAGAGGATTTGCTGCACATTCCAAGGACACGGCTCTTTCCGAGGCAATCTGCAACCTGCTGTCAGATGGAAGTGCTCTCTGCCCTCTCCTGCCCAGCTCTAGGTACTAGCGGGCGCTTTCCAGCCTGGCCGAGGCAAACAACCTCGAGAGATGTCACAGAGCATAAGTGGAGCACAGATGTTCAAAAGCAGCAAAGCTGAAGAGCCTGGCTCAGCTTCACTAGTGTGCAATTGACTGACTGCGAAAAACAAAGCAGCAGAGCACCGGGCTTCTGGGCGATGTGAAGGCAATTGCCAAAACCAGGCAGCTGCTCCTTCCCAAGCACAGTCAGCTGCCTATGTTCTTGCTTGTCGACAAACTCACCGCTGCCCTTCTTTTCAGCAGCTGCCACCGTGTTCTGTGCATCTCGGAGCCTCTGGGGACGAGCAAGACTTGCCAAGGTGGGACGCATCAGGACCAAGTAAAAAACCCAGGCAAGTTGTCCTGGAACGCTTTCAATTCGCTTGCCGAGAGTGAATTCAACAGGCAGGAGAGCGGCAGCCACCGTCCTCCAGCAGTCGGAAGGCTTCGCACACAAGCCCGCTTCTTTGCGGCTTCGTTCTTCGCCTCTTCCAAGCAACGGCGATCTCTGCCTCTCGGAGGCGAAGAGCGGCTAATTCGCGCACAGCTCAGTAGAGCGGCAGCGGAGCGCTCCGGAGCGCCGTTTCAAGCTGAAAGACGCCGGGAACCGGCACTTCCCTCCGGATAGCTCCGGAGCCGCGCTTCTGCTTCTCTAGTCGCCTCTATATTAGCGAAAAGCTTTCCCGCTCCATTTGGCAAGGGGAGAGCGTACCTGCACTGCACAGAAACCGCGGTTTTCCAAGAAATTGGATTTGCTGCACATTCCAAGGACACGGCTCTTTCCGAGGAAATCTGCAACCTGCTGTCAGATGGAAGCGCTCTCTGCCCTCTCCTGCCCAGCTCTATGTACTAGCGGGCGCTTTCCAGCCTGGGCGAGGCAAACAACCTCGAGAGATGTCACAGAGCATAAGTGGAGCACAGATGCTCAAAAGCAGCAAAGCTGAAGAGCCTGGCTCGGAGGCGAAGAAGCGGCTAATTCGCGCACAGCTCAGTAGAGCGGCAGCGGAGCGCTCCGGAGCGCCGCTTCAAGCCGAAAGACGCCGGGAAGCGGCACTTTCCTCCGGATACCTCCGGAGCCGCGCTTCTGCTTCTCTAGTCATCTCTATCTTAGCGAAAAGCTTTCCCACTCCATTTGGCAAGGGGAGAGCGTACCTGCACTGCACACTAACCGCGGTTTGCAAAGAAAGAGGATTTGCTGCACATTCCAAGGACACGGCTCTTTCCGAGGCAATCTGCAACCTGCTGTCAGATGGAAGTGCTCTCTGCCCTCTCCTGCCCAGCTCTAGGTACTAGCGGGCACTTTCCAGCCTGGCCGAGGCAAACAACCTCGAGAGATGTCACTGAGCATAAGTGGAGCACAGATGCTCAAAAGCAGCAAAGCTGAAGAGCCTGGCTCAGCTTCACTAGTGTGCAATTGACTGACTGCGAAAAACAAAGCAGCAGAGCACCGGGCTTCTGGGCGCTGTGAAGGCAATTGCCAAAACCAGGCAGCTGCTCCTTCCCAAGCACAGTCAGCTGCCTATGTTCTTGCTTGTCGACAAACTCACCGCTGCCCTTCTTTTCAGCAGCTGCCACCGTCTTCTGTGCATCTCGGAGCCTCTGGCGTCGAGCAAGACTTGCCAAGGTGGGGACGCATCAGGACCAAGTAAAAACCCAGGCAAGTTGTCCTGGAACGCTTTCCATTCGCTTGCCGAGAGTGAATTCAAGAGGCAGGAGAGCGGCAGCCACCGTCCTCCAGCAGTCTGAAGGCTTCGCACACAAGCCCGCTTCTTTGCGGCTTCGTTCTTCGCCTCTTCCAAGCAACCGCGATCTCTGCTTCTCGGAGGCGAAGAAGCGGCTAATTCGCGCACAGCTCAGTAGAGCGCCAGCGGAGCGCTCCGGAGTGCCGCTTCAAGCCGAAAGACGCCGGGAAGCGGCACTTTCCTCCGGATAGCTCCGGAGCCGCGCTTCTGCTTCTCTAGTCGTCTCTATCTTAGCGAAAAGCTTTCCCACTCCATTTGGCAAGGGGAGAGCGTACCTGCACTGCACACTAACCGCGGTTTGCAAAGAAAGAGGATTTTCTGCACATTCCAAGGACACGGCTCTTTCCGAGGCAATCTGCAACTGCTGTCAGATGGAAGTGCTCTCTGCCCTCTCCTGCCCAGCTCTAGGTACTAGCGGGCGCTTTCCAGCCTGGCCGAGGCAAACAACCTCGAGAGATGTCACCGAGCATAAGTGGAGCACAGATGCTCAAAAGCAGCAAAGCTGAAGAGCCTGGCTCAGCTTCACTAGTGTGCAATTGACTGACTGCGAAAAACAAAGCAGCAGAGCACCGGGCTTCTGGCGCTGTGAAGGCAATTGCCAAAACCAGGCAGCTGTTCCTTCCCAAGCACAGTCAGCTGCCTATGTTCTTGCTTGTTCACAAACTCACCGCTGCCCTTCTTTTTCAGCAGCTGCCACCGTGTTCTGTGCATCTCGGAGCCTCTGGAGACGAGCAAGACTTGCCAAGGTGGGACGCATCAGGACCAAGTAAAAACCCAGGCAAGTTGTCCTGGAACGCTTTCCATTCGCTTGCCGAGAGTGAATTCAAAAGGCAGGAGAGCGGCAGCCACCGTCCTTAAGCAGTCGGAAGGCTTCGCACACAAGCCCGCTTCTTTGCGGCTTCGTTCTTCGCCTCTTCCAAGCAACCGCGATCTCTGCCTCTCGGAGGCGAAGAAGCGGCTAATTCGCACACAGCTCAGTAGAGCGGCAGCGGAGCACTCCGGAGCGCCGCTTCTGCCGAAAGACGCCGGGGAAGCGGCCCTTCCCTCCGGATAACTCCGGAGCCGCGCTTCTGCTTCTCTAGTCCTCTCTATCTAAGCGAAAAGCTTTCCCACTCCATTTGGCAAGGGGAGAGCGTACCTGTACTGCACACTAACCGCAGTTTGCAAAGAAAGAGGATTTGCTGCACATTCCAAGGACACGGCTCTTTCCGAGGCAATCTGCAACCTGTTGTCAGATGGAAGTGCTCTCTGCCCTCTCCTGCCCAGCTCTATGTACTAGCGGGCACTTTCCAGCCTGGGCGAGGCAAACAACCTCGAGAGATGTCACAGAGCATAAGTGGAGCACAGATGCTCAAAAGCAGCAAAGCTGAAGAGCCTGGCTCAGCTTCACTAGTGTGCAATTGACTGACTGCGAAAAACAAAGCAGCAGAGCACCGGGCCTCTGGGCGCTGTGAAGGCAATTGCCAAAACCAGGCAGCTGCTCCTTCCCAAGCACAGTCAGCTGCCTATGTTCTTGCTTGTTCACAAACTCACCGCTGCCCTTCTTTTCAGCAGCTGCCACCGTGTTCTGTGCATCTCGGAGCCTCTGGGGACGAGGAAGACTTGCCAAGGTGGGAGGCATCAGGACCGAGTAAAAACCCAGGCAAGTTGTCCTGGAACGCTTTCCATTCGCTTGCCGAGAGTGAATTCAACAGGCAGGAGAGCGGCAGCCACCGTCCTCCAGCAGTCGGAAGGTTTCGCACACAAGCCCGCTTCTTTGCGGCTTTGTTCTTCACCTCTTCCAAGCAACCGCGATCTCTGCCTCTCGGAGGCGAAGAAGCGGCTAGTTTGCGCACAGCTCAGTAGAGCGGCAGCGAAGCGCTCCGGAGCGCCGCTTCAAGCCGAAAGATGCCGGGAACGGGCACATCCTTCCTGATAGCTCTGGTGCCGCGCTTCTGCTTCTCTCGTCGTCTCTATCTTAGCGAAAGGCTTTCCCCCTCCATTTGGCAAGGGGAGAGCGTACCTGCACTGCACACTAACCGCGGTTTGCAAAGAAAGAGGATTTGCTGCACATTCCAAGGACACGGCTCTTTCCGAGGCAATCTGCAACCTGCTGTCAGATGGAAGTGCTCTCTGCCCTCTCCTGCCCAGCTCTATGTACTAGCGGGAACTTTGCAGCCTGGAAAATGCAAACAACCTCAAGACATGTCACAGAGCATAAGTGGAGCACAGATGTTCAAAAGCAGCAAAGCTGAAGAGCCTGGCTCGGAGGCGAAGAAGCGGCTAATTCGCGCAAAGCTCAGTTAGAGCGGCAGCGGAGCGCTCCGGAGCGCCGCTTCAAGCCGAAAGACGCCGGGAAGCGGCGCTTTCCTCCGGGTAGCTCCGGAGGCGCGCTTCTGCTTCTCTAGTCATCTCTATCTTAGCGAAAAGCTTTCCCACTCCATTTGGCAAGGGGAGAGCGTACCTGCAACTGCACACTAACCGCGGTTTGCAAAGAAAGAGGATTTGCTGCACATTCCAAGGACACGGCTCTTTCCGAGGCAATCTGCAACCTGCTGTCAGATGGAAGTGCTCTCTGCCCTCTCCTGCCCAGCTCTAGGTACTAGCGGGCACTTTCCAGCCTGGGCGAGGCAAACAACCTCGAGAGATGTCACTGAGCATAAGTGGAGCACAGATGCTCAAAAGCAGCAAAGCTGAAGAGCCTGGCTCAGCTTCACTAGTGTGCAATTGACTGACTGCGGAAAACAAAGCAGCAGAGCACCGGGCTTCTGGGCGCTGTGAAGGCAATTGCCAAAACCAGGCAGCTGTTCCTTCCCAAGCACAGTCAGCTGCCTATGTTCTTGCTTGTTCACAAACTCACCGCTGCCCTTCTTTTCAGCAGCTGCCACCGTGTTCTGTGCATCTCGGAGCCTCTGGAGACGAGCAAGACTTGCCAAGGTGGGACGCATCAGGACCAAGTAAAAACCCAGGCAAGTTGTCCTGGAACGCTTTCCATTCGCTTGCCGAGAGTGAATTCAAAAGGCAGGAGAGCGGCAGCCACCGTCCTTAAGCAGTCGGAAGGCTTCGCACACAAGCCCGCTTCTTTGCGGCTTCGTTCTTCGCCTCTTCCAAGCAACCGCGATGTCTGCCTCTCGGAGGCGAAGAAGCGGCTAATTCGCGCACAGCTCAGTAGAGCGGCAGCGGAGCACTCCGGAGCGCCGCTTCTGCCGAAAGACGCCGTGAAGCGGCCCTTCCCTCCGGGATAACTCCGGAGGCCGCGCTTCTGCTTCTCTAGTCCTCTCTATCTAAGTGAAAAGCTTTCCCACTCCATTTGGCAAGGGGAGAGCGTACCTGTACTGCACACTCACCATGGTTTGCAAAGAAAGAGGATTTGCTGCACATTCCAAGGACACGGCTCTTTCCGAGGCAATCTGCAACCTGCTGAAAGATCGAAGTGCTCTCTGCCCTCTCCTGCCCAGCTCTATGTACTAGCGGGGCACTTTCCAGCCTGGGCGAAGCAAACAACCTCGAGAGATGTCACAGAGCATAAGTGGAGCACAGATGCTCAAAAGCAGCAAAGCTGAAGAGCCTGGCTCAGCTTCACTCGTGTGCAATTGACTGACTGCGAAAAACAAAGCAGCAGAGCACCGGGCTTCTGGGCGCTGTGAAGGCAATTGCCAAAACCAGGCAGCTGCTCCTTCCCAAGCACAGTCAGCTGCCTATGTTCTTGCTTGTTCACAAACTCACCGCTGCCCTTCTTTTCAGCAGCTGCCACCGTGTTCTGTGCATCTCGGAGCCTCTGGGGACGAGGAAGACTTGCCAAGGTGGGACGCATCAGGACCGAGTAAAAACCCAGGCAAGTTGTCCTGGAACGCTTTCCATTCGCTTGCCGAGAGTGAATTCAACAGGCAGGAGAGCGGCAGCCACCGTCCTCCAGCAGTCGGAAGGTTTCGCACACAAGCCCGCTTCTTTGCGGCTTTGTTCTTCACCTCTTCCAAGCAACCGTGATCTCTGCCTCTCGGAGGCGAAGAAGCGGCCTAATTGGCGCACAGCTCAGTAGAGCGGCAGCGGAGCGCTCCCGAGCGCCGCTTCTGCCGAAAGACGCCGTGAAGCGGCCCTTCCCTCCGGATACCTCCGCAGCCGCGCTTCTGCTTCTCTAGTCGTCTCTATCTAAGCGAAAAGCTTTCCCACTCCATTTGGCAAGGGGGAGAGCGTACCTGCACTGCACACTAACTGCGGTTTGCAAAGAAAGAGGATTTGCTGCACATTCCAAGGACACGGCTCTTTCCGAGGCAATCTGCAACCTGCTGTCAGATGGAAGTGCTCTCTGCCCTCTCCTGCCCAGCTCTAGGTACTAGCGGCACTTTCCAGCCTGGGCGAGGCAAACAACCTCGAGAGATGTCACAGAGCATAAGTGGAGCACAGATGCTCAAAAGCAGCAAAGCTGAAGAGCCTGGCTCAGCTTCACTAGTGTGCAATTGACTGACTGCGAAAAACAATGCAGCAGAGCACCGGCTTCTGGGCGCTGTGAAGGCAATTGCCAAAACCAGGCAGCTGCTCCCTCCCAAGCACAGTCAGCTGCCTATGTTCTTGCTTGTCGACAAACTCACTGCTGCCCTTCTTTTCAGCAGCTGCCACCGTGTTCTGTGCATCTCGGAGCCTCTGGAGACGAGCAAGACTTGCCAAGGTGGGACGCATCAGGACCAAGTAAAAACCCAGGCAAGTTGTCCTGGAACGCTTTCCATTCGCTTGCCGAGAGTGAATTCAACAGGCAGGAGAGCGGCAGCCACCGTCCTCCACCAGACGGAAGGTTTTCGCACACAAGCCCGCTTCTTTGTGGCTTCGTTCTTCGCCTCTTCCAAGCAACCGCGATCTCTGCCTCTCGGAGGCGAAGAAGCGGCTAGTTTGCGCACAGCTCAGTAGAGCGGCAGCGGAGCGCTCCAGAGCGCCGCTTCTGCCGAAAGACGCCGGGAAGCGGCCCTTCCCTCCGGATACCTCCGGAGCCGCGCTTCTGCTTCTCTAGTCGTCTCTATCTAAGCGAAAAGCGTTCCCACTCCATTTGGCAAGGGGGAGAGCGTACCTGCACTTCACACTAACCGCGGTTTGCCAAGAAAGAGGATTTGCTGCACATTCCAAGGACACGGCTCTTTCCGAGGCAATCTGCAACCTGCTGTCAGATGGAAGTGCTCTCTGCCCTCTCCTGCCCAGCTCTATGTACTAGAGGGCACTTTCCAGCCTGGGCGAGGCAAACAACCTCGAGAGATGTCACCGAGCATAAGTGGAGCACAGATGCTCAAAAGCAGCAAAGCTGAAGAGCCTGGCTCAACTTCACTAGTGTGCAATTGACTGACTGCGAAAAACAAAGCAGCAGAGCACCGGGCTTCTGAGCGCTGTGAAGGCAATTGCCAAAACCAGGCAGCTGTTCCTTCCCAAGCACAGTCAGCTGCCTATGTTCTTGCTTGTTCACAAACTCACCGCTGCCCTTCTTTTCAGCAGCTGCCACCGTGTTCTGTGCATCTCGGAGCCTCTGGAGACGAGGAAGACTTGCCAAGGTGGGACGCATCAGGACCAAGTAAAAACCCAGGCAAGTTGTCCTGGAACGCTTTCCATTCGCTTGCCGAGAGTGAATTCAAAAGGCAGGAGAGCGGCAGCCAACGTCCTTAAGCAGTCGGAAGGCTTCGCACACAAGCCCGTTTCTTTGCGGCTTCGTTCTTCGCCACTTCCAAGCAACCGCGATCTCTGCCTCTCGGAGGCGAAAGAAGCGGCTAGTTCGCGCACAGCTCAGTAGAGCGGCAGCGGAGCGCTCCCGAGCGCCGCTTCTGCCGAAAGACGCCGTGAAGCGGCCCTTCCCTCCGGATACCTCCGCAGCCGCGCTTCTGCTTCTCTAGTCGTCTCTATCTTAGCGAAAGGCTTTCCCACTCCATTTGGCAAGGGGAGAGTGTACCTGCACTGCACACTAACCGCGGTTTGCAAAGAAAGAGGATTTGCTGCACATTCCAAGGACACGGCTCTTTCCGAGGCAATCTGCAACCTGCTGTCAGATGGAAGTGCTCTCTGCCCTCTCCTGCCCAGCTCTATGTACTAGCGGGCACTTTCCAGCCTGGGCGAGGCAAACAACCTCGAGAGATGTCACAGAGCATAAGTGGAGCACAGATGCTCAAAAGCAGCAAAGCTGAAGAGCCTGGCTCAGCTTCACTAGTGTGCAATTGACTGACTGCGAAAAACAAAGCAGCAGAGCACCGGGCTTCTGGGCGCTGTGAAGGCAATTGCCAAAACCAGGCAGCTGCTCCCTCCCAAGCACAGTCAGCTGCCTATGTTCTTGCTTGTCGACAAACTCACCGCTGCCCTTCTTTTAAGCAGCTGCCACCGTGTTCTGTGCATCTCGGAGCCTCTGGAGACGAGCAAGACTTGCCAAGGTGGGACGCATCAGGACCAAGTAAAAACCCAGGCAAGTTTTCCTGGAACGCTTTCCATTCGCTTGCCGAGAGTGAATTCAACAGGCAGGAGAGCGGCAGCCACCGTCCTCCACCAGACGGAAGGTTTCGCACACAAGCCCGCTTCTTTGTGGCTTCGTTCTTCGCCTCTTCCAAGCAACCGCGATCTCTGCCTCTCGGAGGCGAAGAAGCGGCTAGTTTGCGCACAGCTCAGTAGAGCGGCAGCGGAGCGCTCCAGAGCGCCGCTTCTGCCGAAAGACGCCGGGAAGCGGCCCTTCCCTCCGGATACCTCCGGAGCCGCGCTTCTGCTTCTCTAGTCGTCTCTATCTAAGCGAAAAGCGTTCCCACTCCATTTGGCAAGGGGAGAGCGTACCTGCACTTCACCTAACCGCGGTTTGCCAAGAAAGAGGATTTGCTGCACATTCCAAGGACACGGCTCTTTCCGAGGCAATCTGCAACCTGCTGTCAGATGGAAGTGCTCTCTGCCCTCTCCTGCCCAGCTCTATGTACTAGAGGGCACTTTCCAGCCTGGGCGAGGCAAACAACCTCGAGAGATGTCACCGAGCATAAGTGGAGCACAGATGCTCAAAAGCAGCAAAGCTGAAGAGCCTGGCTCAGCTTCACTAGTGTGCAATTGACTGACTGCGAAAAACAAAGCAGCAGAGCACCGGGCTTCTGGGCGCTGTGAAGGCAATTGCCAAAACCAGGCAGCTGTTCCTTCCCAAGCACAGTCAGCTGCCTATGTTCTTGCTTGTTCACAAACTCACCGCTGCCCTTCTTTTCAGCAGCTGCCACCGTGTTCTGTGCATCTCGGAGCCTCTGGAGACGAGCAAGACTTGCCAAGGTGGGACGCATCAGGACCAAGTAAAAACCCAGGCAAGTTGTCCTGGAACGCTTTCCATTCGCTTGCCGAGAGTGAATTCAAAAGGCAGGAGAGCGGCAGCCAACGTCCTTAAGCAGTCGGAAGGCTTCGCACACAAGCCCGTTTCTTTGCGGCTTCGTTCTTCGCCACTTCCAAGCAACCGCGATCTCTGCCTCTTGGAGGCGAAGAAGCGGCTAGTTCGCGCACAGCTCAGTAGAGCGGCAGCGGAGCGCTCCCGAGCGCCGCTTCTGCCGAAAGACGCCGTGAAGCGGCCCTTCCCTCCGGATACCTCCGCAGCCGCGCTTCTGCTTCTCTAGTCGTCTCTATCTTAGCGAAAGGCTTTCCCACTCCATTTGGCAAGGGGAGAGTGTACCTGCACTGCACACTAACCGCGGTTTGCAAAGAAAGAGGATTTGCTGCACATTCCAAGGACACGGCTCTTTCCGAGGCAATCTGCAACCTGCTGTCAGATGGAAGTGCTCTCTGCCCTCTCCTGCCCAGCTCTATGTACTAGCGGGCACTTTCCAGCCTGGGCGAGGCAAACAACCTCGAGAGATGTCACCGAGCATAAGTGGAGCACAGATGCTCAAAAGCAGCAAAGCTGAAGAGCCTGGCTCAGCTTCACTAGTGTGCAATTGACTGACTGCAAAAAACAAAGCAGCAGAGCACCGGGCTTCTGGGCGCTGTGAAGGCAATTGCCAAAACCAGGCAGCTGCTCCTTCCCAAGCACAGTCAGCTGCCTATGTTCTTGCTTGTCGACAAACTCACCGCTACCCTTCTTTTCAGCAGCTGCCACCGTGTTCTGTGCATCTCGGAGCCTCTGGAGACGAGCAAGACTTGCCAAGGTGGGACGCATCAGGACCAAGTAAAAACCCAGGCAAGTTGTCCTGGAACGCTTTCCATTCGCTTGCCGAGAGTGAATTCAACAGGCAGGAGAGCGGCAGCCACCATCCTTAAGCAGTCGGAAGGCTTCGCACACAAGCCCGCTTCTTTGCGGCTTCGTTCTTCGCCTCTTCCAAGCAACCGCGATCTCTGCCTCTCGGAGGCGAAGAAGCGGCTAGTTTGCGCACAGCTCAGTAGAGCGGCAGCGGAGCGCTCCAGAGCGCCGCTTCTGCCGAAAGACGCCGGGAAGCGGCCCTTCCCTCCGGATACCCCCGGAGCCGCGCTTCTGCTTCTCTAGTCGTCTCTATCTAAGCGAAAAGCGTTCCCACTCCATTTGGCAAGGGGAGAGCGTACCTGCACTGCACACTAACCGCGGTTTGCCAAGAAATTGGATTTGCTGCACATTCCAAGGACACGGCTCTTTCCGAGGCAATCTGCAACCTGCTGAAAGATCGAAGTGCTCTCTGCCCTCTCCTGCCCAGCTCTATGTACTAGCGGGCACTTTCCAGCCTGGCCGAGGCAAACAACCTCGAGAGATGTCACAGAGCATAAGTGGAGCACAGATGCTCAAAAGCAGCAAAGCTGAAGAGCCTGGCTCAGCTTCACTAGTGTGCAATTGACTGACTGCGAAAAACAAAGCAGCAGAGCACCGGGCGTCTGGGCGCTGTGAAGGCAATTGCCAAAACCAGGCAGCTGTTGCTTCCCAAGCACAGTCAGCTGCCTATGTTCTTGCTTGTTCACAAACTCACCGCTGCCCTTCTTTTCAGCAGCTGCCACCGTGTTCTGTGCATCTCCGAGCCTTTGGGGACGAGCAAGACTTGCCAAGGTGGGACGCATCAGGACCAAGTAAAATCCGGGGCAAGTTGTCCTGGAACGCTTTCCATTCGCTTGCCGAGAGTGAATTCAACAGGCAGGAGAGCGGCAGCCACCGTCCTCCACCAGACGGAAGGTTTAGCACACAAGCCCGCTTCTTTGTGGCTTCGTTCTTCGCCTCTTCCAAGCAACCGCGATCTCTGCCTCTCGGAGGCGAAGAAGCGGCTAGTTTGCGCACAGCTCAGTAGAGCGGCAGCGGAGCGCTCCAGAGCGCCGCTTCTGCCGAAAGACGCCGGGAAGCGGCCCTTCCCTCCGGATACCTCCGCAGCCGCGCTTCTGCTTCTCTAGTCGTCTCTATCTAAGCGAAAAGCGTTCCCACTCCATTTGGCAAGGGGAGAGCGTACCTGCACTTCACACTAACCGCGGTTTGCCAAGAAAGAGGATTTGCTGCACATTCCAAGGACACGGCTCTTTCCGAGGCAATCTGCAACCTGCTGTCAGATGGAAGTGCTCTCTGCCCTCTCCTGCCCAGCTCTATTTACTAGAGGGCACTTTCCAGCCTGGGCGAGGCAAACAACCTCGAGAGATGTCACCGAGCATAAGTGGAGCACAGATGCTCAAAAGCAGCAAAGCTGAAGAGCCTGGCTCAGCTTCACTAGTGTGCAATTGACTGACTGCGAAAAACAAAGCAGCAGAGCACCGGGCTTCTGGGCGCTGTGAAGGCAATTGCCAAAACCAGGCAGCTGTTCCTTCCCAAGCACAGTCAGCTGCCTATGTTCTTGCTTGTTCACAAACTCACCGCTGCCCTTCTTTTCAGCAGCTGCCACCGTGTTCTGTGCATCTCGGAGCCTCTGGAGACGAGCAAGACTTGCCAAGGTGGGACGCATCAGGACCAAGTAAAAACCCAGGCAAGTTGTCCTGGAACGCTTTCCATTCGCTTGCCGAGAGTGAATTCAACAGGCAGGAGAGCGGCAGCCACCATCCTTAAGCAGTCGGAAGGCTTCGCACACAAGCCCGCTTCTTTGCGGCTTCGTTCTTCGCCTCTTCCAAGCAACCGCGATCTCTGCCTCTCGGAGGCGAAGAAGCGGCTAGTTTGCGCACAGCTCAGTAGAGCGGCAGCGGAGCGCTCCCGAGCGCCGCTTCTGCCGAAAGACGCCGTGAAGCGGCCCTTCCCTCCGGATACCTCCGCAGCCGCGCTTCTGCTTCTCTAGTCGTCTCTATCTTAGCGAAAGGCTTTCCCACTCCATTTGGCAAGGGGAGAGTGTACCGGCACTGCACACTAACCGCGGTTTGCAAAGAAAGAGGATTTGCTGCACATTCCAAGGACACGGCTCTTTCCGAGGCAATCTGCAACCTGCTGTCAGATGGAAGTGCTCTCTGCCCTCTCCTGCCCAGCTCTATGTACTAGCGGGCACTTTCCAGCCTGGGCGAGGCAAACAACCTCGAGAGATGTCACAGAGCATAAGTGGAGCACAGATGCTCAAAAGCAGCAAAGCTAAAGAGCCTGGCTCAGCTTCACTAGTGTGCAATTGACTGACTGCGAAAAACAAAGCAGCAGAGCACCGGGCTTCTGGGCGCTGTGAAGGCAATTGCCAAAACCAGGCAGCTGCTCCCTCCCAAGCACAGTCAGCCTGCCTATGTTCTTGCTTGTCGACAAACTCACCGCTACCCTTCTTTTCAGCAGCTGCCACCGTGTTCTGTGCATCTCGGAGCCTCTGGAGACGAGCAAGACTTGCCAAGGTGGGACGCATCAGGACCAAGTAAAAACCCAGGCAAGTTGTCCTGGAACGCTTTCCATTCGCTTGCCGAGAGTGAATTCAACAGGCAGGAGAGCGGCAGCCACCATCCTTAAGCAGTCGGAAGGCTTCGCACACAAGCCCGCTTCTTTGCGGCTTCGTTCTTCGCCTCTTCCAAGCAACCGCGATCTCTGCCTCTCGGAGGCGAAGAAGCGGCTAGTTTGCGCACAGCTCAGTAGAGCGGCAGCGGAGCGCTCCAGAGCGCCGCTTCTGCCGAAAGACGCCGGGAAGCGGCCCTTCCCTCCGGATACCTCCGGAGCCGCGCTTCTGCTTCTCTAGTCGTCTCTATCTAAGCGAAAAAGCGTTCCCACTCCATTTGGCAAGGGGAGAGCGTACCTGCACTTCACACTAACCGCGGTTTGCCAAGAAAGAGGATTTGCTGCACATTCCAAGGACACGGCTCTTTCCGAGGCAATCTGCAACCTGCTGTCAGATGGAAGTGCTCTCTGCCCTCTCCTGCCCAGCTCTATGTACTAGAGGGCACTTTCCAGCCTGGGCGAGGCAAACAACCTCGAGAGATGTCACAGAGCATAAGTGGAGCACAGATGCTCAAAAGCAGCAAAGCTGAAGAGCCTGGCTCAGCTTCACTAGTGTGCAATTGACTGACTGCGAAAAACAAAGCAGCAGAGCACCGGGCTTCTGGGCGCTGTGAAGGCAATTGCCAAAACCAGGCAGCTGTTCCTTCCCAAGCACAGTCAGCTGCCTATGTTCTTGCTTGTTCACAAACTCACCGCTGCCCTTCTTTTCAGCAGCTGCCACCGTGTTCTGTGCATCTCGGAGCCTCTGGAGACGAGCAAGACTTGCCAAGGTGGGACGCATCAGGACCAAGTAAAAACCCAGGCAAGTTGTCCTGGAACGCTTTCCATTCGCTTGCCGAGAGTGAATTCAAAAGGCAGGAGAGCGGCAGCCACCGTCCTTAAGCAGTCGGAAGGCTTCGCACACAAGCCCGTTTCTTTGCGGCTTCGTTCTTCGCCACTTCCAAGCAACCGCGATCTCTGCCTCTTGGAGGCGAAGAAGCGGCTAGTTCGCGCACAGCTCAGTAGAGCGGCAGCGGAGCGCTCCCGAGCGCCGCTTCTGCCGAAAGACGCCGTGAAGCGGCCCTTCCCTCCGGATACCTCCGCAGCCGCGCTTCTGCTTCTCTAGTCGTCTCTATCTTAGCGAAAGGCTTTCCCACTCCATTTGGCAAGGGGAGAGTGTACCTGCACTGCACACTAACCGCGGTTTGTCAAAGAAAGAGGATTTGCTGCACATTCCAAGGACACGGCTCTTTCCGAGGCAATCTGCAACCTGCTGTCAGATGGAAGTGCTCTCTGCCCTCTCCTGCCCAGCTCTATGTACTAGCGGGCACTTTCCAGCCTGGGCGAGGCAAACAACCTCGAGAGATGTCACAGAGCATAAGTGGAGCACAGATGCTCAAAAGCAGCAAAGCTGAAGAGCCTGGCTCAGCTTCACTAGTGTGCAATTGACTGACTGCGAAAAACAAAGCAGCAGAGCACCGGGCTTCTGGGCGCTGTGAAGGCAATTGCCAAAACCAGGCAGCTGCTCCCTCCCAAGCACAGTCAGCTGCCTATGTTCTTGCTTGTCGACAAACTCACCGCTGCCCTTCTTTTAAGCAGCTGCCACCGTGTTCTGTGCATCTCGGAGCCTCTGGAGACGAGCAAGACTTGCCAAGGTGGGACGCATCAGGACCAAGTAAAATCCGGGCAAGTTGTCCTGGAACGCTTTCCATTCGCTTGCCGAGAGTGAATTCAACAGGCAGGAGAGCGGCAGCCACCGTCCTTAAGCAGTCGGAAGGCTTCGCACACAAGCCCGCTTCTTTGTGGCTTCGTTCTTCGCCTCTTCCAAGCAACCGCGATCTCTGCCTCTCGGAGGTGAAGAAGCGGCTAGTTTGCGCACAGCTCAGTAGAGCGGCAGCGGAGCGCTCCAGAGCGCCGCTTCTGCCGAAAGACGCCGGGAAGCGGCCCTTCCCTCCGGATACCTCCGGAGCCGCGCTTCTGCTTCTCTAGTCGTCTCTATCTAAGCGAAAAGCGTTCCCACTCCATTTGGCAAGGGGAGAGCGTACCTGCACTTCACACTAACCGCGGTTTGCCAAGAAAGAGGATTTGCTGCACATTCCAAGGACACGGCTCTTTCCGAGGCAATCTGCAACCTGCTGTCAGATGGAAGTGCTCTCTGCCCTCTCCTGCCCAGCTCTATGTACTAGAGGGCACTTTCCAGCCTGGGCGAGGCAAACAACCTCGAGAGATGTCACCGAGCATAAGTGGAGCACAGATGCTCAAAAGCAGCAAAGCTGAAGAGCCTGGCTCAGCTTCACTAGTGTGCAATTGACTGACTGCGAAAAACAAAGCAGCAGAGCACCGGGCTTCTGGGCGCTGTGAAGGCAATTGCCAAAACCAGGCAGCTGTTCCTTCCCAAGCACAGTCAGCTGCCTATGTTCTTGCTTGTTCACAAACTCACCGCTGCCCTTCTTTTCAGCAGCTGCCACCGTGTTCTGTGCATCTCGGAGCCTCTGGAGACGAGCAAGACTTGCCAAGGTGGGACGCATCAGGACCAAGTAAAAACCCAGGCAAGTTGTCCTGGAACGCTTTCCATTCGCTTGCCGAGAGTGAATTCAAAAGGCAGGAGAGCGGCAGCCAACGTCCTTAAGCAGTCGGAAGGCTTCGCACACAAGCCCGTTTCTTTGCGGCTTCGTTCTTCGCCACTTCCAAGCAACCGCGATCTCTGCCTCTTGGAGGCGAAGAAGCGGCTAGTTCGCGCACAGCTCAGTAGAGCGGCAGCGGAGCGCTCCCGAGCGCCGCTTCTGCCGAAAGACGCCGTGAAGCGGCCCTTCCCTCCGATACCTCCGCAGCCGCGCTTCTGCTTCTCTAGTCGTCTCTATCTTAGCGAAAGGCTTTCCCACTCCATTTGGCAAGGGGAGAGTGTACCTGCACTGCACACTAACCGCGGTTTGCAAAGAAAGAGGATTTGCTGCACATTCCAAGGACACGGCTCTTTCCGAGGCAATCTGCAACCTGCTGTCAGATGGAAGTGCTCTCTGCCCTCTCCTGCCCAGCTCTATGTACTAGCGGGCACTTTCCAGCCTGGGCGAGGCAAACAACCTCGAGAGATGTCACCGAGCATAAGTGGAGCACAGATGCTCAAAAGCAGCAAAGCTAAAGAGCCTGGCTCAGCTTCACTAGTGTGCAATTGACTGACTGCAAAAAACAAAGCAGCAGAGCACCGGGCTTCTGGGCGCTGTGAAGGCAATTGCCAAAACCAGGCAGCTGCTCCCTCCCAAGCACAGTCAGCTGCCTATGTTCTTGCTTGTCGACAAACTCACCGCTACCCTTCTTTTCAGCAGCTGCCACCGTGTTCTGTGCATCTCGGAGCCTCTGGAGACGAGCAAGACTTGCCAAGGTGGGACGCATCAGGACCAAGTAAAAACCCAGGCAAGTTGTCCTGGAACGCTTTCCATTCGCTTGCCGAGAGTGAATTCAACAGGCAGGAGAGCGGCAGCCACCATCCTTAAGCAGTCGGAAGGCTTCGCACACAAGCCCGCTTCTTTGCGGCTTCGTTCTTCGCCTCTTCCAAGCAACCGCGATCTCTGCCTCTCGGAGGCGAAGAAGCGGCTAGTTTGCGCACAGCTCAGTAGAGCGGCAGCGGAGCGCTCCAGAGCGCCCGCTTCTGCCGAAAGACGCCGGGAAGCGGCCCTTCCCTCCGGATACCCCCGGAGCCGCGCTTCTGCTTCTCTAGTCGTCTCTATCTAAGCGAAAAGCGTTCCCACTCCATTTGGCAAGGGGAGAGCGTACCTGCACTGCACACTAACCGCGGTTTGCCAAGAAATTGGATTTGCTGCACATTCCAAGGACACGGCTCTTTCCGAGGCAATCTGCAACCTGCTGAAAGATCGAAGTGCTCTCTGCCCTCTCCTGCCCAGCTCTATGTACTAGCGGGCACTTTCCAGCCTGGCCGAGGCAAACAACCTCGAGAGATGTCACAGAGCATAAGTGGAGCACAGATGCTCAAAAGCAGCAAAGCTGAAGAGCCTGGCTCAGCTTCACTAGTGTGCAATTGACTGACTGCGAAAAACAAAGCAGCAGAGCACCGGGCGTCTGGGCGCTGTGAAGGCAATTGCCAAAACCAGGCAGCTGCTCTTTCCCAAGCACAGTCAGCTGCCTATGTTCTTGCTTGTTCACAAACTCACCGCTGCCCTTCTTTTCAGCAGCTGCCACCGTGTTCTGTGCATCTCCGAGCCTCTGGGGACGAGCAAGACTTGCCAAGGTGGGACGCATCAGGACCAAGTAAAATCCGGGCAAGTTGTCCTGGAACGCTTTCCATTCGCTTGCCGAGAGTGAATTCAACAGGCAGGAGAGCGGCAGCCACCGTCCTCCACCAGACGGAAGGTTTAGCACACAAGCCCGCTTCTTTGTGGCTTCGTTCTTCGCCTCTTCCAAGCAACCGCGATCTCTGCCTCTCGGAGGCGAAGAAGCGGCTAGTTTGCGCACAGCTCAGTAGAGCGGCAGCGGAGCGCTCCAGAGCGCCGCTTCTGCCGAAAGACGCCGGGAAGCGGCCCTTCCCTCCGGATACCTCCGGAGCCGCGCTTCTGCTTCTCTAGTCGTCTCTATCTAAGCGAAAAGCGTTCCCACTCCATTTGGCAAGGGGAGAGCGTACCTGCACTTCACACTAACCGCGGTTTGCCAAGAAAGAGGATTTGCTGCACATTCCAAGGACACGGCTCTTTCCGAGGCAATCTGCAACCTGCTGTCAGATGGAAGTGCTCTCTGCCCTCTCCTGCCCAGCTCTATTTACTAGAGGGCACTTTCCAGCCTGGGCGAGGCAAACAACCTCGAGAGATGTCACCGAGCATAAGTGGAGCACAGATGCTCAAAAGCAGCAAAGCTGAAGAGCCTGGCTCAGCTTCACTAGTGTGCAATTGACTGACTGCGAAAAACAAAGCAGCAGAGCACCGGGCTTCTGGGCGCTGTGAAGGCAATTGCCAAAACCAGGCAGCTGTTCCTTCCCAAGCACAGTCAGCTGCCTATGTTCTTGCTTGTTCACAAACTCACCGCTGCCCTTCTTTTCAGCAGCTGCCACCGTGTTCTGTGCATCTCGGAGCCTCTGGAGACGAGCAAGACTTGCCAAGGTGGGACGCATCAGGACCAAGTAAAAACCCAGGCAAGTTGTCCTGGAACGCTTTCCATTCGCTTGCCGAGAGTGAATTCAAAAGGCAGGAGAGCGGCAGCCAACGTCCTTAAGCAGTCGGAAGGCTTCGCACACAAGCCCGTTTCTTTGCGGCTTCGTTCTTCGCCACTTCCAAGCAACCGCGATCTCTGCCTCTCGGAGGCGAAGAAGCGGCTAGTTCGCGCACAGCTCAGTTGAGCGGCAGCGGAGCGCTCCCGAGCGCCGCTTCTGCCGAAAGACGCCGTGAAGCGGCCCTTCCCTCCGGATACCTCCGCAGCCGCGCTTCTGCTTCTCTAGTCGTCTCTATCTTAGCGAAAGGCTTTCCCACTCCATTTGGCAAGGGGAGAGTGTACCTGCACTGCACACTAACCGCGGTTTGCAAAGAAAGAGGATTTGCTGCACATTCCAAGGACACGGCTCTTTCCGAGGCAATCTGCAACCTGCTGTCAGATGGAAGTGCTCTCTGCCCTCTCCTGCCCAGCTCTATGTACTAGCGGGCACTTTCCAGCCTGGGCGAGGCAAACAACCTCGAGAGATGTCACAGAGCATAAGTGGAGCACAGATGCTCAAAAGCAGCAAAGCTAAAGAGCCTGGCTCAGCTTCACTAGTGTGCAATTGACTGACTGCGAAAAACAAAGCAGCAGAGCACCGGGCTTCTGGGCGCTGTGAAGGCAATTGCCAAAACCAGGCAGCTGCTCCCTCCCAAGCACAGTCAGCTGCCTATGTTCTTGCTTGTCGACAAACTCACCGCTACCCTTCTTTTCAGCAGCTGCCACCGTGTTCTGTGCATCTCGGAGCCTCTGGAGACGAGCAAGACTCGCCAAGGTGGGACGCATCAGGACCAAGTAAAAACCCAGGCAAGTTGTCCTGGAACGCTTTCCATTCGCTTGCCGAGAGTGAATTCAACAGGCAGGAGAGCGGCAGCCACCGTCCTTAAGCAGTCGGAAGGCTTCGCACACAAGCCCGCTTCTTTGCGGCTTCGTTCTTCGCCACTTCCAAGCAACCGCGATCTCTGCCTCTCGGAGGCGAAGAAGCGGCTAATTCGCGCACAGCTCAGTAGAGTGGCAGCGGAGCGCTCCGAGCGCGGCTTCTGCCGAAAGACGCTGGGAAGCGGCCCTTCCCTCCGGATACCTCCGGAGCCGCGCTTCTGCTTCTCTAGTCGTCTCTATCTTAGCGAAAGGCTTTCCCACTCCATTTGGCAAGGGGAGAGCGTACCTGTACTGCACACTAACCGCGGTTTGCAAAAAAAGAGGATTTGCTGCACATTCCAAGGAACACGGCTCTTTCCGAGGCAATCTGCAACCTGCTGTCAGATGGAAGTGCTCTCTGCCCTCTCCTGCCCAGCTCTATGTACTAGCGGGCACTTTCCAGCCTGGGCGAGGCAAACAACCTCGAGAGATGTCACTGAGCATAAGTGGAGCACAGATGCTCAAAAGCAGCAAAGCTGAAGAGCCTGGCTCAGCTTCACTAGTGTGCAATTGACTGATAGCGAAAAACAAAGCAGCAGAGCACCGGGCCTCTGGGCGCTGTGAAGGCAATTGCCAAAACCAGGCAGCTGCTCCTTCCCAAGCACAGTCAGCTGCCTATGTTCTTGCTTGTTCACAAACTCACCGCTGCCCTTCTTTTCAGCAGCTGCCACCGTCTTCTGTGCATCTCGGAGCCTCTGGCGACGAGCAAGACTTGCCAAGGTGGGACGCATCAGGACCGAGTAAAAACCCAGGCAAGTTGTCCTGGAACGTTTTCCATTCGCTTGCCGAGAGTGAATTCAACAGGCACGAGAGCGGCAGCCACCGTCCTCGAGCAGTCAGAAGGCTTCGCACACAAGCCCGCTTCTTTGCGGCTTCGTTCTTTGCCTCTTCCAAGCAACCGCGATCTCTGCCTCTCGGAGGCGAAGAAGCGGCTAATTCGCGCACAGCTCAGTAGAGCTGCAGCGGAGCGCTCCGGAGCGCCGCTTCAAGCCGAAAGACACCGGAATAGGCACTTCCCTCCGGATAGCTCCGGAGCCGCGCTTCTGCTTCTCTAGTCGTCTCTATATTAGCGAAAAGCTTTCCCGCTCCATTTGGCAAGGGGAGAGCGTACCTGCACTGCACACTAACTGCGGTTTGCAAAGAAAGAGGATTTGCTGCACATTCCAAGGACACGGCTCTTTCCGAGGCAATCTGCAACCTGCTGACAGATCGAAGTGCTCTCTGCCCTCTCCTGCCCAGCTCTATGTACTAGCAGGCACTTTCCAGCCTGGGCGAGGCAAACAACCTCGAGAGATGTCACAGAGCATAAGTGGAGCACAGATGCTCAAAAGCAGCAAAGCTGAAGAGCCTGGCTCAGCTTCACTAGTGTGCAATTGACTGACTGCGAAAAACAAAGCAGCAGAGCACCGGGCTTCTGGGCGCTGTGAAGGCAATTGCCAAAACCAGGCAGCTGCTCCTTCCCAAGCACAGTCAGCTGCCTATGTTCTTGCTTGTTCACAAACTCACCGCTGCCCTTCTTTTCAGCAGCTGCCACCGTGTTCTGTGCATCTCGGAGCCTCTGGGGACGAGGAAGACTTGCCAAGGTGGGACGCATCAGGACCGAGTAAAAACCCAGGCAAGTTGTCCTGGAACGTTTTCCATTCGCTTGCCGAGAGTGAATTCAACAGGCACGAGAGCGGCAGCCACCGTCCTCGAGCAGTCAGAAGGCTTCGCACACAAGCCCGCTTCTTTGCGGCTTCGTTCTTTGCCTCTTCCAAGCAACCGCGATCTCTGCCTCTCGGAGGCGAAGAAGCGGCTAATTCGCGCACAGCTCAGTAGAGCTGCAGCGGAGCGCTCCGGAGCGCCGCTTCAAGCCGAAAGACACCGGGAATAGGCACTTCCCTCCGGATAGCTCCGGAGCCGCGCTTCTGCTTCTCTAGTCGTCTCTATATTAGCGAAAAGCTTTCCCGCTCCATTTGGCAAGGGGAGAGCGTACCTGCACTGCACACTAACTGCGGTTTGCAAAGAACAGAGGATTTGCTGCACATTCCAAGGACACGGCTCTTTCCGAGGCAATCTGCAACCTGCTGACAGATCGAAGTGCTCTCTGCCCTCTCCTGCCCAGCTCTATGTACTAGCGGGCACTTTCCAGCCTGGGCGAGGCAAACAACCTCGAGAGATGTCACCGAGCATAAGTGGAGCACAGATGCTCAAAAGCAGCAAAGCTGAAGAGCCTGGCTCAGCTTCACTAGTGTGCAATTGACTGACTGCGAAAAACAAAGCAGCAGAGCACCGGGCCTCTGGGCGCTGTGAAGGCAATTGCCAAAACCAGGCAGCTGCTCCTTCCCAAGCACAGTCAGCTGCCTATGTTCTTGCTTGTCGACAAACTCACCGCTACCCTTCTTTTCAGCAGCTGCCACCGTGTTCTGTGCATCTCAGAGACTCTGGAGACGAGCAAGACTTGCCAGGGTGGGACGCATCAGGACCGAGTAAAAACCCAGGCAAGTTGTCCTGGAACGCTTTCCATACGCTTGCCGAGAGTGAATTCAACAGGCAGGAGAGCGGCAGCCACTGTCCTCGAGCAGTCAGAAGGCTTCGCACACAAGCCCGCTTCTTTGCGGCTTCGTTCTTTGCCTCTTCCAATCAACCGCGATCTCTGCTTCTCGGAGGCGAAGAAGCGGCTAGTTCGCGCACAGCTCAGTAGAGCTGCAGCGGAGCGCTCCGGAGCGGCGCTTCAAGCCGAAAGACGCCGGGAATAGGCACTTCCCTCCGGATAGCTCCGGAGCCACGCTTCTGCTTCTCTAGTCGTCTCTATCTAAGCGAAAAGCTTTCCCGCTCCATTTGGCAAGGGGAGAGCGTACCTGCACTGCACACTAACTGCGGTTTGCAAAGAAAGAGGATTTGCTGCACATTCCAAGGACACGGCTCTTTCCGAGGCAATCTGCAACCTGCTGAGAGATCGAAGTGCTCTCTGCCCTCTCCTGCCCAGCTCTATGTACTAGCGGGCACTTTCCAGCCTGGGCGAGGCAAACAACCTCGAGAGATGTCACCGAGCATAAGTGGAGCACAGATGCTCAAAAGCAGCAAAGCTGAAGAGCCTGGCTCAGCTTCACTAGTGTGCAATTGACTGACTGCGAAAAACAAAGCAGCAGAGCACCGGGCTTCTGGGCGCTGTGAAGGCAATTGCCAAAACCAGGCAGCTGCTCCTTCCCAAGCACAGTCAGCTGCCTATGTTCTTGCTTGTCGACAAACTCACCGCTACCCTTCTTTTCAGCAGCTGCCACCGTGTTCTGTGCATCTCGGAGCCTCTGGGGACGAGCAAGACCTGCCAAGGTGGGACGCATCAGGACCAAGTAAAAACCCAGGCAAGTTGTCCTGGAACGCTTTCCATACGCTTGCCGAGAGTGAATTCAACAGGCAGGAGAGCGGCAGCCACTGTCCTCGAGCAGTCAGAAGGCTTCGCACACAAGCCCGCTTCTTTGCGGCTTCGTTCTTTGCCTCTTCCAAGCAACCGCGATCTCTGCTTCTCGGAGGCGAAGAAGCGGCTAATTCGCGCACAGCTCAGTAGAGCTGCAGCGGAGCGCTCCGGAGCGCCGCTTCAAGCCGAAAGACGCCGGGAATAGGCACTTCCCTCCGGATAGCTCCGGAGCCACGCTTCTTCTTCTCTAGTCGTCTCTATCTTAGCGAAAGGCTTTCCCACTCCACTTGGCAAGGGGAGAGCGTACCTGCACTGCACACTAACCGCAGTTTGCAAAGAAAGAGGATTTGCTGCACATTCCAAGGACAACGGCTCTTTCCGAGGCAATCTGCAACCTGCTGACAGATCGAAGTGCTCTCTGCCCTCTCCTGCCCAGCTCTATGTACTAGCGGGCACTTTCCAGCCTGGGCGAGGCAAACAACCTCGAGAGATGTCACAGAGCATAAGTGGAGCACAGATGCTCAAAAGCAGCAAAGCTGAAGAGCCTGGCTCAGCTTCACTAGTGTGCAATTGACTGACTGCGAAAAACAAAGCAGCAGAGCACCGGGCTTCTGGGCGCTGTGAAGGCAATTGCCAAAACCAGGCAGCTGCTCCTTCCCAAGCACAGTCAGCTGCCTATGTTCTTGCTTGTCGACAAACTCACCGCTACCCTTCTTTTCAGCAGCTGCCACCGTGTTCTGTGCATCTCGGAGCCTCTGGAGACGAGCAAGACTTGCCAAGGTGGGACGCATCAGGACCAAGTAAAAACCCAGGCAAGTTGTCCTGGAACGCTTTCCATTCGCTTGCCGAGAGTGAATTCAACAGGCAGGAGAGCGGCAGCCACCGTCCTTAAGCAGTCGGAAGGCTTCGCACACAAGCCCGCTTCTTTGCGGCTTCGTTCTTCGCCACTTCCAAGCAACCGCGATCTCTGCCTCTCGGAGGCGAAGAAGCGGCTAATTCGCGCACAGCTCAGTAGAGTGGCAGCGGAGCGCTCCGGAGCGCCGCTTCTGCCGAAAGACGCCGTGAAGCGGCCCTTCCCTCCGGATACCTCCGGAGCCGCGCTTCTGCTTCTCTAGTCGTCTCTATCTAAGCGAAAAGCTTTCCCACTCCATTTGGCAAGGGGAGAGCGTACCTGTACTGCACACTAACCGCGGTTTGCAAAAAAAGAGGATTTGCTGCACATTCCAAGGACACGGCTCTTTCCGAGGCAATCTGCAACCTGCTGTCAGATGAAGTGCTCTCTGCCCTCTCCTGCCCAGCTCTATGTACTAGCGGGCACTTTCCAGCCTGGGCGAGGCAAACAACCTCGAGAGATGTCACAGAGCATAAGTGGAGCACAGATGCTCAAAAGCAGCAAAGCTGAAGAGCCTGGCTCAGCTTCACTAGTGTGCAATTGACTGACTGCGAAAAACAAAGCAGCAGAGCACCGGGCTTCTGGGCGCTGTGAAGGCAATTGCCAAAACCAGGCAGCTGCTCCCTCCCAAGCACAGTCAGCTGCCTATGTTCTTGCTTGTCGACAAACTCACCGCTACCCTTCTTTTCAGCAGCTGCCACCGTGTTCTGTGCATCTCGGAGCCTCTGGAGACGAGCAAGACTTGCCAAGGTGGGACGCATCAGGACCAAGTAAAAACCCAGGCAAGTTGTCCTGGAACGCTTTCCATTCGCTTGCCGAGAGTGAATTCAAAAGGCAGGAGAGCGGCAGCCACCGTCCTTAAGCAGTCGGAAGGCTTCGCACACAAGCCCGCTTCTTTGCGGCTTCGTTCTTCGCCACTTCCAAGCAACCGCAATCTCTGCCTCTCGGAGGCGAAGAAGCGGCTAATTCGCGCACAGCTCAGTAGAGCGGCAGCGGAGCGCTCCGGAGCGCCGCTTCTGCCGAAAGACGCTGGGAAGCGGCCCTTCCCTCCGGATACCTCCGCAGCCGCGCTTCTGCTTCTCTAGTCGTCTCTATCTTAGCGAAAGGCTTTCCCACTCCATTTGGCAAGGGGAGAGCGTACCTGTACTGCACACTAACCGCGGTTTGCAAAAAAAGAGGATTTGCTGCACATTCCAAGGACACGGCTCTTTCCGAGGCAATCTGCAACCTGCTGTCAGATGGAAGTGCTCTCTGCCCTCTCCTGCCCAGCTCTATGTACTAGCGGGCACTTTCCAGCCTGGGCGAGGCAAACAACCTCGAGAGATGTCACAGAGCATAAGTGGAGCACAGATGCTCAAAAGCAGCAAAGCTGAAGAGCCTGGCTCAGCTTCACTAGTGTGCAATTGACTGACTGCGAAAAACAAAGCAGCAGAGCACCGGGCTTCTGGGCGCTGTGAAGGCAATTGCCAAAACCAGGCAGCTGCTCCCTCCCAAGCACAGTCAGCTGCCTATGTTCTTGCTTGTCGACAAACTCACCGCTACCCTTCTTTTCAGCAGCTGCCACCGTGTTCTGTGCATCTCGGAGCCTCTGGAGACGAGCAAGACTTGCCAAGGTGGGACGCATCAGACCAAGTAAAAACCCAGGCAAGTTGTCCTGGAACGCTTTCCATTCGCTTGCCGAGAGTGAATTCAACAGGCAGGAGAGCGGCAGCCACCGTCCTTAAGCAGTCGGAAGGCTTCGCACACAAGCCCGCTTCTTTGCGGCTTCGTTCTTCGCCACTTCCAAGCAACCGCGATCTCTGCCTCTCGGAGGCGAAGAAGCGGCTAATTCGCGCACAGCTCAGTAGAGTGGCAGCGGAGCGCTCCGGAGCGCGGCTTCTGCCGAAAGACGCTGGGAAGCGGCCCTTCCCTCCGGATACCTCCGGAGCCGCGCTTCTGCTTCTCTAGTCGTCTCTATCTTAGCGAAAGGCTTTCCCACTCCATTTGGCAAGGGGAGAGCGTACCTGCACTGCACACTAACCGCGGTTTGCAAAAAAAGAGGATTTGCTGCACATTCCAAGGACACGGCTCTTTCCGAGGCAATCTGCAACCTGCTGTCAGATGGAAGTGCTCTCTGCCCTCTCCTGCCCAGCTCTATGTACTAGCGGGCACTTTCCAGCCTGGGCGAGGCAAACAACCTCGAGAGATGTCACAGAGCATAAGTGGAGCACAGATGCTCAAAAGCAGCAAAGCTGAAGAGCCTGGCTCAGCTTCACTAGTGTGCAATTGACTGACTGCGAAAAACAAAGCAGCAGAGCACCGGGCTTCTGGGCGCTGTGAAGGCAATTGCCAAAACCAGGCAGAACTGCTCCCTCCCAAGCACAGTCAGCTGCCTATGTTCTTGCTTGTCGACAAACTCACCGCTACCCTTCTTTTCAGCAGCTGCCACCGTGTTCTGTGCATCTCGGAGCCTCTGGAGACGAGCAAGACTTGCCAAGGTGGGACGCATCAGGACCAAGTAAAAACCCAGGCAAGTTGTCCTGGAACGCTTTCCATTCGCTTGCGAGAGTGAATTCAACAGGCAGGAGAGCGGCAGCCACCGTCCTTAAGCAGTCGGAAGGCTTCGCACACAAGCCCGCTTCTTTGCGGCTTCGTTCTTCGCCACTTCCAAGCAACCGCGATCTCTGCCTCTCGGAGGCGAAGAAGCGGCTAATTCGCGCACAGCTCAGTAGAGTGGCAGCGGAGCGCTCCGGAGCGCGGCTTCTGCCGAAAGACGCTGGGAAGCGGCCCTTCCCTCCGGATACCTCCGGAGCCGCGCTTCTGCTTCTCTAGTCGTCTCTATCTTAGCGAAAGGCTTTCCCACTCCATTTGGCAAGGGGAGAGCGTACCTGTACTGCACACTAACCGCGGTTTGCAAAAAAAGAGGATTTGCTGCACATTCAAGGACACGGCTCTTTCCGAGGCAATCTGCAACCTGCTGTCAGATGGAAGTGCTCTCTGCCCTCTCCTGCCCAGCTCTATGTACTAGCGGGCACTTTCCAGCCTGGGCGAGGCAAACAACCTCGAGAGATGTCACTGAGCATAAGTGGAGCACAGATGCTCAAAAGCAGCAAAGCTGAAGAGCCTGGCTCAGCTTCACTAGTGTGCAATTGACTGATAACGAAAAACAAGCAGCAGAGCACCGGGCCTCTGGGCGCTGTGAAGGCAATTGCCAAAACCAGGCAGCTGCTCCTTCCCAAGCACAGTCAGCTGCCTATGTTCTTGCTTGTCGACAAACTCACCGCTACCCTTCTTTTCAGCAGCTGCCACCGTGTTCTGTGCATCTCGGAGCCTCTGGGGACGAGGAAGACTTGCCAAGGTGGGACGCATCAGAACCGAGTAAAAACCCAGGCAAGTTGTCCTGGACGTTTTCCATTCGCTTGCCGAGAGTGAATTCAACAGGCACGAGAGCGGCAGCCACCGTCCTCGAGCAGTCAGAAGGCTTCGCACACAAGCCCGCTTCTTTGCGGCTTCGTTCTTTGCCTCTTCCAAGCAACCGCGATCCTCTGCCTCTCGGAGGCGAAGAAGCGGCTAATTCGCGCACAGCTCAGTAGAGCGGCAGCGGAGCGCTCCGGAGCGCCGCTTCTGCCGAAAGACGCTGGGAAGCGGCCCTTCCCTCCGGATACCTCCGCAGCCGCGCTTCTGCTTCTCTAGTCGTCTCTATCTTAGCGAAAGGCTTTCCCACTCCATTTGGCAAGGGGAGAGCGTACCTGTACTGCACACTAACCGCGGTTTGCAAAAAAAGAGGATTTGCTGCACATTCCAAGGACACGGCTCTTTCCGAGGCAATCTGCAACCTGCTGTCAGATGGAAGTGCTCTCTGCCCTCTCCTGCCCAGCTCTATGTACTAGCGGGCACTTTCCAGCCTGGGCGAGGCAAACAACCTCGAGAGATGTCACAGAGCATAAGTGGAGCACAGATGCTCAAAAGCAGCAAAGCTGAAGAGCCTGGCTCAGCTTCACTAGTGTGCAATTGACTGACTGCGAAAAACAAAGCAGCAGAGCACCGGGCTTCTGGGCGCTGTGAAGGCAATTGCCAAAACCAGGCAGCTGCTCCCTCCCAAGCACAGTCAGCTGCCTATGTTCTTGCTTGTCGACAAACTCACCGCTACCCTTCTTTTCAGCAGCTGCCACCGTGTTCTGTGCATCTCGGAGCCTCTGGAGACGAGCAAGACTCGCCAAGGTGGGACGCATCAGGACCAAGTAAAAACCCAGGCAAGTTGTCCTGGAACGCTTTCCATTCGCTTGCCGAGAGTGAATTCAACAGGCAGGAGAGCGGCAGCCACCGTCCTTAAGCAGTCGGAAGGCTTCGCACACAAGCCCGCTTCTTTGCGGCTTCGTTCTTCGCCACTTCCAAGCAACCGCGATCTCTGCCTCTCGGAGGCGAAGAAGCGGCTAATTCGCGCACAGCTCAGTAGAGTGGCAGCGGAGCGCTCCGGAGCGCGGCTTCTGCCGAAAGACGCTGGGAAGCGGCCCTTCCCTCCGGATACCTCCGGAGCCGCGCTTCTGCTTCTCTAGTCGTCTCTATCTTAGCGAAAGGCTTTCCCACTCCATTTGGCAAGGGGAGAGCGTACCTGTACTGCACACTAACCGCGGTTTGCAAAAAAAGAGGATTTGCTGCACATTCCAAGGACACGGCTCTTTCCGAGGCAATCTGCAACCTGCTGTCAGATGGAAGTGCTCTCTGCCCTCTCCTGCCCAGCTCTATGTACTAGCGGGCACTTTCCAGCCTGGGCGAGGCAAACAACCTCGAGAGATGTCACTGAGCATAAGTGGAGCACAGATGCTCAAAAGCAGCAAAGCTGAAGAGCCTGGCTCAGCTTCACTAGTGTGCAATTGACTGATAGCGAAAAACAAAGCAGCAGAGCACCGGGCCTCTGGGCGCTGTGAAGGCAATTGCCAAAACCAGGCAGCTGCTCCTTCCCAAGCACAGTCAGCTGCCTATGTTCTTGCTTGTTCACAAACTCACCGCTGCCCTTCTTTTCAGCAGCTGCCACCGTCTTCTGTGCATCTCGGAGCCTCTGGCGACGAGCAAGACTTGCCAAGGTGGGACGCATCAGGACCGAGTAAAAACCCAGGCAAGTTGTCCTGGAACGTTTTCCATTCGCTTGCCGAGAGTGAATTCAACAGGCACGAGAGCGGCAGCCACCGTCCTCGAGCAGTCAGAAGGCTTCGCACACAAGCCCGCTTCTTTGCGGCTTCGTTCTTTGCCTCTTCCAAGCAACCGCGATCTCTGCCTCTCGGAGGCGAAGAAGCGGCTAATTCGCGCACAGCTCAGTAGAGCTGCAGCGGAGCGCTCCGGAGCGCCGCTTCAAGCCGAAAGACACCGGGAATAGGCACTTCCCTCCGGATAGCTCCGGAGCCGCGCTTCTGCTTCTCTAGTCGTCTCTATATTAGCGAAAAGCTTTCCCGCTCCATTTGGCAAGGGGAGAGCGTACCTGCACTGCACACTAACTGCGGTTTGCAAAGAAAGAGGATTTGCTGCACATTCCAAGGACACGGCTCTTTCCGAGGCAATCTGCAACCTGCTGACAGATCGAAGTGCTCTCTGCCCTCTCCTGCCCAGCTCTATGTACTAGCAGGCACTTTCCAGCCTGGGCGAGGCAAACAACCTCGAGAGATGTCACAGAGCATAAGTGGAGCACAGATGCTCAAAAGCAGCAAAGCTGAAGAGCCTGGCTCAGCTTCACTAGTGTGCAATTGACTGACTGCGAAAAACAAAGCAGCAGAGCACCGGGCTTCTGGGCGCTGTGAAGGCAATTGCCAAAACCAGGCAGCTGCTCCTTCCCAAGCACAGTCAGCTGCCTATGTTCTTGCTTGTTCACAAACTCACCGCTGCCCTTCTTTTCAGCAGCTGCCACCGTGTTCTGTGCATCTCGGAGCCTCTGGGGACGAGGAAGACTTGCCAAGGTGGGACGCATCAGGACCGAGTAAAAACCCAGGCAAGTTGTCCTGGAACGTTTTCCATTCGCTTGCCGAGAGTGAATTCAACAGGCACGAGAGCGGCAGCCACCGTCCTCGAGCAGTCAGAAGGCTTCGCACACAAGCCCGCTTCTTTGCGGCTTCGTTCTTTGCCTCTTCCAAGCAACCGCGATCTCTGCCTCTCGGAGGCGAAGAAGCGGCTAATTCGCGCACAGCTCAGTAGAGCTGCAGCGGAGCGCTCCGGAGCGCCGCTTCAAGCCGAAAGACACCGGGAATAGGCACTTCCCTCCGGATAGCTCCGGAGCCGCGCTTCTGCTTCTCTAGTCGTCTCTATATTAGCGAAAAGCTTTCCCGCTCCATTTGGCAAGGGGAGAGCGTACCTGCACTGCACACTAACTGCGGTTTGCAAAGAAAGAGGATTTGCTGCACATTCCAAGGACACGGCTCTTTCCGAGGCAATCTGCAACCTGCTGACAGATCGAAGTGCTCTCTGCCCTCTCCTGCCCAGCTCTATGTACTAGCGGGCACTTTCCAGCCTGGGCGAGGCAAACAACCTCGAGAGATGTCACCGAGCATAAGTGGAGCACAGATGCTCAAAAGCAGCAAAGCTGAAGAGCCTGGCTCAGCTTCACTAGTGTGCAATTGACTGACTGCGAAAAACAAAGCAGCAGAGCACCGGGCCTCTGGGCGCTGTGAAGGCAATTGCCAAAACCAGGCAGCTGCTCCTTCCCAAGCACAGTCAGCTGCCTATGTTCTTGCTTGTCGACAAACTCACCGCTACCCTTCTTTTCAGCAGCTGCCACCGTGTTCTGTGCATCTCAGAGACTCTGGAGACGAGCAAGACTTGCCAGGGTGGGACGCATCAGGACCGAGTAAAAACCCAGGCAAGTTGTCCTGGAACGCTTTCCATACGCTTGCCGAGAGTGAATTCAACAGGCAGGAGAGCGGCAGCCACTGTCCTCGAGCAGTCAGAAGGCTTCGCACACAAGCCCGCTTCTTTGCGGCTTCGTTCTTTGCCTCTTCCAATCAACCGCGATCTCTGCTTCTCGGAGGCGAAGAAGCGGCTAGTTCGCGCACAGCTCAGTAGAGCTGCAGCGGAGCGCTCCGGAGCGGCGCTTCAAGCCGAAAGACGCCGGGAATAGGCACTTCCCTCCGGATAGCTCCGGAGCCACGCTTCTGCTTCTCTAGTCGTCTCTATCTAAGCGAAAAGCTTTCCCGCTCCATTTGGCAAGGGGAGAGCGTACCTGCACTGCACACTAACTGCGGTTTGCAAAGAAAGAGGATTTGCTGCACATTCCAAGGACACGGCTCTTTCCGAGGCAATCTGCAACCTGCTGAGAGATCGAAGTGCTCTCTGCCCTCTCCTGCCCAGCTCTATGTACTAGCGGGCACTTTCCAGCCTGGGCGAGGCAAACAACCTCGAGAGATGTCACCGAGCATAAGTGGAGCACAGATGCTCAAAAGCAGCAAAGCTGAAGAGCCTGGCTCAGCTTCACTAGTGTGCAATTGACTGACTGCGAAAAACAAAGCAGCAGAGCACCGGGCTTCTGGGCGCTGTGAAGGCAATTGCCAAAACCAGGCAGCTGCTCCTTCCCAAGCACAGTCAGCTGCCTATGTTCTTGCTTGTCGACAAACTCACCGCTACCCTTCTTTTCAGCAGCTGCCACCGTGTTCTGTGCATCTCGGAGCCTCTGGGGACGAGCAAGACCTGCCAAGGTGGGACGCATCAGGACCAAGTAAAAACCCAGGCAAGTTGTCCTGGAACGCTTTCCATACGCTTGCCGAGAGTGAATTCAACAGGCAGGAGAGCGGCAGCCACTGTCCTCGAGCAGTCAGAAGGCTTCGCACACAAGCCCGCTTCTTTGCGGCTTCGTTCTTTGCCTCTTCCAAGCAACCGCGATCTCTGCTTCTCGGAGGCGAAGAAGCGGCTAATTCGCGCACAGCTCAGTAGAGCTGCAGCGGAGCGCTCCGGAGCGCCGCTTCAAGCCGAAAGACGCCGGGAATAGGCACTTCCCTCCGGATAGCTCCGGAGCCACGCTTCTTCTTCTCTAGTCGTCTCTATCTTAGCGAAAGGCTTTCCCACTCCACTTGGCAAGGGGAGAGCGTACCTGCACTGCACACTAACCGCAGTTTGCAAAGAAAGAGGATTTGCTGCACATTCCAAGGACACGGCTCTTTCCGAGGCAATCTGCAACCTGCTGACAGATCGAAGTGCTCTCTGCCCTCTCCTGCCCAGCTCTATGTACTAGCGGGCACTTTCCAGCCTGGGCGAGGCAAACAACCTCGAGAGATGTCACAGAGCATAAGTGGAGCACAGATGCTCAAAAGCAGCAAAGCTGAAGAGCCTGGCTCAGCTTCACTAGTGTGCAATTGACTGACTGCGAAAAACAAAGCAGCAGAGCACCGGGCTTCTGGGCGCTGTGAAGGCAATTGCCAAAACCAGGCAGCTGCTCCTTCCCAAGCACAGTCAGCTGCCTATGTTCTTGCTTGTTCACAAACTCACCGCTGCCCTTCTTTTCAGCAGCTGCCACCGTGTTCTGTGCATCTCGGAGCCTCTGGGGACGAGCAAGACTTGCCAAGGGTGGGACGCATCAGGACCAAGTAAAAACCCAGGCAAGTTGTCCTGGAACGCTTTCCATACGGTTGCCGAGAGTGAATTCAACAGGCAGGAGAGCGGCAGCCACCATCCTTAAGAAGTCGGAAGGCTTCGCACACAAGCCCGCTTCTTTGCGGCTTCGTTCTTCGCCACTTCCAAGCAACCGCGATCTCTACCTCTCGGAGGCGAAGAAGCGGCTAATTCGCGCACAGCTCAGTAGAGCGGCAGCGGAGCTCTCCAGAGCGTCGCTTCCAACCGAAAGACACCGGGAACCGGCACTTCCCTCCGGATAGCTCCGGAGCCGCGCTTCTGCTTCTCTAGTCGTCTCTATCTTAGCGAAAAGCTTTCCCGCTCCATTTGGCAAGGGGAGAGCGTACCTGTACTGCACACTAACTGCGGTTTGCAAAGAAAGAGGATTTGCTGCACATTCCAAGGACACGGCTCTTTCCGAGGCAATCTGCAACCTGCTGTCAGATCGAAGTGCTCTCTGCCCTCTCCTGCCCAGCTCTATGTACTAGCGGGCACTTTCCAGCCTGGGCGAGGCAAACAACCTCGAGAGATGCCACAGAGCATAAGTGGAGCACAGATGCTCAAAAGCAGCAAAGCTGAAGAGTCTGGCTCAGCTTCACTAGTGTGCTATTGACTGATAGCGAAAAACAAAGCAGCAGAGCACCGGGCTTCTGGGCGCTGTGAAGGCAATTGCCAAAACCAGGCAGCTGTTCCTTCCCAAGCACAGTCAGCTGCCTATGTTCTTGCTTGTTCACAAACTCACCACTGCCCTTCTTTTCAGCAGCTGCCACCGTGTTCTGTGCATCTCGGAGCCTCTGGGGACGAGCAAGACCTGCCAAGGTGGGGACGCATCAGGACCAAGTAAAAACCCAGGCAAGTTGTCCTGGAACGCTTTCCATACGCTTGCCGAGAGTGAATTCAAAAGGCAGGAGAGCGGCAGCCACCGTCCTCCAGCAGTCGGAAGGCTTCGCACACACGCCCGCTTCTTTGCAGCTTCGTTCTTCGCCTCTTCCAAGCAACCGTGATCTCTGCCTCTCGGAGGCGAAGAAGCAGCTAGTTCGCGCACAGCTCAGTAGAGCGGCAGCGGAGCGCTCCAGAGCGCCGCTTCCAACCGAAAGACGCCGGGAACCGGCACTTCCCTCCGGATAGCTCCGGAGCAGCGCTTCTGCTTCTCTAGTCGTCTCTATCTTAGCGAAAAGCTTTCCCACTCCATTTGGCAAGGGGAGAGCGTACCTGCACTGCACACTAACCGCAGTTTGCAAAGAAAGAGGATTTGCTGCACTTTCCATGGACACGGCTCTTTCCGAGGCAATCTGCAACCTGCTGTCAGATGGAACTGCTCTCTGCCCTCTCCTGCCCAGCTCTAGGTTTTAGCGGGCACTTTCCAGCCTGGGCGAGGCAAGCAACCTCGAGAGATGCCACAGAGCATTAGTGGAGCACAGATGCTCAAAAGCAGCAAAGCTGAAGAGCCTGGCTCAGCTTCACTAGTGTGCAATTGACTGACTGCGAAAAACAAAGCAGCAGAGCACCGGGCTTCTGGGCGCTGTGAAGGCAATTGCCAAAACCAGGCAGCTGCTCCTTCCCAAGCACAGTCAGCTGCCTATGTTCTTGCTTGTTCACAAACTCACCGCTGCCCTTCTTTTCACCAGCTGCCACCGTGTTCTGTGCATCTCGGAGCCTCTGGAGACGAGCAAGACTTGCCAAGGTGGGATGCATCAGGACCAAGTAAAAACCCAGGCAAGTTGTCCTGGAACGCTTTCCATTCGCTTGCCGAGAGTGAATTCAAGAGGCAGGAGAGCGGCAGCCACCGTCCTCCAGCAGTCGGAAGGCTTCGCACACACGCCCGCTTCTTTGCAGCTTCGTTCTTCGCCTCTTCCAAGCAACCGTGATCTCTGCCTCTCGGAGGCGAAGAAGCGGCTAATTCGCGCACAGCTCAGTAGAGCGGCAGCGGAGCGCTCCGGAGCGCCGCTTCAAGCCGAAAGACGCCGGGAACCGGCACTTCCCTCCGGATAGCTCCGGAGCCGCGCTTCTGCTTCTCTAGTCGTCTCTATCTTAGCGAAAATCTTTCCCGCTCCATTTGGCAAGGGGAGAGCGTACCTGCACTGCACACTAACTGCGGTTTGCCAAGAAATTGGATTTGCTGCACATTCCAAGGACACGGCTCTTTCCGAGGCAATCTGCAACCTGCTGTCAGATGGAAGTGCTCTCTGCCCTCTCCTGCCCAGCTCTATGTACTAGCGGGCACTTTCCAGCCTGGGCGAGGCAAACAACCTCGAGAGATGTCACAGAGCATAAGTGGAGCACAGATGCTCAAAAGCAGCAAAGCTGAAGAGCCTGGCTCAGCTTCACTAGTGTGCAATTGACTGACTGCGAAAAACAAAGCAGCAGAGCACCGGGCTTCTGGGCGCTGTGAAGGCAATTGCCAAAACCAGGCAGCTGCTCCTTCCCAAGCACAGTCAGCTGCCTGTGTTCTTGCTTCTCGACAAACTCACCGCTGCCCTTCTTTTCAGCAGCTGCCACCGTGTTCTGTGCATCTCGGAGCCTCTGGGGACGAGCAAGACTTGCCAAGGTGGGACGCATCAGGACCAAGTAAAAACCCAGGCAAGTTTTCCTGGAACGCTTTCCATTCGCTTGCCGACAGTGAATTCAACAGGCAGGAGAGCGGCAGCCACCATCCTTAAGAAGTCGGAAGGCTTCGCACACAAGCCCGCTTCTTTGCGGCTTCGTTCTTCGCCTCTTCCAAGCAACCGCGATCTCTGCCTCTCGGAGGCGAAGAAGCGGCTAATTCGCGCACAGCTCAGTAGAGCGGCAGCGGAGCGCTCCGGAGTGCCGCTTCAAGCCGAAAGATGCCGGGAACCGGCACTTCCCACCGGATAGCTCCGGAGCCGCGCTTCTGCTTCTCTAGTCGTCTCTATCTTAGCGAAAAGCTTTCCCGCTCCATTTGGCAAGGGGAGAGCGTACCTGCACTGCACACTAACTGCGGTTTGCCAAGAAATTGGATTTGCTGCACATTCCAAAGACACGGCTCTTTCCGAGGCAATCTGCAACCTGCTGTAAGATCGAAGTGCTCTCTGCCCTCTCCTGCCCAGCTCTAGGTATTAGCGGGCACTTTCCAGCCTGGCCGAGGCAAGCAACTTCGAGAGATGCCACAGAGCATTAGTGGAGCACAGATGCTCAAAAGCAGCAAAGCTGAAGAGCCTGGCTCAGCTTCACGAGCGTGCAATTGACTGACTGCGAAAAACAAAGCAGCAGAGCACCGGGCTTCTGGGGGCTGTGAAGGCCAATTGCCAAAACCAGGCAGCTGTTCCTTCCCAAGCACAGTCAGCTGCCTATGTTCTTGCTTGTCGACAAACTCACCGCTGCCCTTCTTTTCAGCAGCTGCCACTGTGTTCTGTGCATCTCGGAGCCTCTGGGGACGAGCAAGACTTGCCAAGGTGGGATGCATCAGGACCAAGTAAAAACCCAGGCAAGTTGTCCTGGAACGCTTTCCATTCGCTTGCCGAGAGTGAATTCAACAGGCAGGAGAGCGGCAGCCACCGTCCTCCAGCAGTCGGAAGGCTTCGCACGCAAGCCCGCTTCTTTGCGGCTTCGTTCTTCGCCACTTCCAAGCAACCGCGATCACTGCGTCTCGGAGGCGAAGAAGCGGCTAGTTTGCGCACAGCTCAGTAGAGCGGCAGCGGAGCGCTCCGGAGCGCCGCTTTAAGCCGAAAGACGCCGGGAACGGGCACTTCCTTCCTGATAGCTCCGGTGCCGCGCTTCTGCTTCTCTAGTCGTCTCTATCTTAGCGAAAGGCTTTCCCACTCCATTTGGCAAGGGGAGAGCGTACCTGCACTGCACACAAACCGCGGTTTGCAAAGAAAGAGGATTTGCTGCACATTCCAAGGACACGGCTCTTTCCGAGGCAATCTGCAACCTGCTGACAGATCGAAGTGCTCTCTGCCTTCTCCTGCCCAGCTCTATGTACTAGCGGGCGCTTTCCAGCCTGGCCGAGGCAAACAACCTCGAGAGATGTCACAGAGCATAAGTGGAGCACAGATGCTCAAAAGCAGCAAAGCTGAAGAGCCTGGCTCAGCTTCACTAGTGTGCAATTGACTGACTGCGAAAAACAAAGCAGCAGAGCACCGGGCTTCTGGGCGCTGTGAAGGCCAATTGCCAAAACCAGGCAGCTGTTCCTTCCCAAGCACAGTCAGCTGCCTATGTTCTTGCTTGTCGACAAACTCACCGCTGCCCTTCTTTTCAGCAGCTGCCACCGTGTTCTGTGCATCTCGGAGCCTCTGGAGACGAGCAAGACTTGCCAAGGTGGGACGCATCAGGACCAAGTAAAAACCCAGGCAAGTTGTCCTGGAACGCTTTCCATTCGCTTGCCGAGAGTGAATTCAAGAGGCAGGAGAGCGGCAGCCACCGTCCTCCAGCAGTCGGAAGGCTTCGCACACAAGCCCGCTTCTTTGCGGCTTCGTTCTTCGCCTCTTCCAAGCAACCGCGATCTCTGCCTCTCGGAGGCGAAGAAGCGGCTAATTCGCGCACAGCTCAGTAGAGCGGCAGCGGAGCGCTCCGGAGCGCCGTTTCAAGCCGAAAGACGCCGGGAACCAGCACTTCCCTCCGGATAGCTCCGGAGCCGCGCTTCTGCTTCTCTAGTCGTCTCTATCTTAGCGAAAAGCTTTCCCGCTCCATTTGGCAAGGGGAGAGCGTACCTGCACTGCACACTAACCGCGGTTTGCAAAGAAAGAGGATTTGCTGCACATTCCAAGGACACGGCTCTTTCCGAGGCAATCTGCAACCTGCTGACAGATCGAAGTGCTCTCTGCCCTCTCCTGCCCAGCTCTATGTACAAGCGGGCACTTTCCAGCCTGGGCGAGGCAAACAACCTCGAGAGATGTCACAGAGCATAAGTGGAGCACAGATGCTCAAACGCAGCAAAGCTGAAGAGCCTGGCTCAGCTTCACTAGTGTGCAATTGACTGACTGCGGAAAACAAAGCAGCAGAGCACCGGTCTTCTGGGCGATGTGAAGGCAATTGCCAAAACCAGGCAGCTGCTCCTTCCCAAGCACAGTCAGCTGCCTATGTTCTTGCTTGTCGACAAACTCACCGCTGCCCTTCTTTTCAGCAGCTGCCACCGTGTTCTGTGCATCTCGGAGCCTCTGGGGACGAGCAAGACTTGCCAAGGTGGGACGCATCAGGACCAAGTAAAAACCCAGGCAAGTTGTCCTGGAACGCTTTCCATTTGCTTGCCGAGAGTGAATTCAAGAGGCAGGAGAGCGGCAGCCACCGTCCTCCAGCAGTCGGAAGGCTTCGCACACAAGCCCGCTTCTTTGCGGCTTCGTTCTTCGCCTCTTCCAAGCAACCGCGATCTCTGCGTCTCGGAGGCGAAGAAGCGGCTAGTTTGCGCACAGCTCAGTAGAGCGGCAGCGGAGCGCTCCGGAGCGCCGCTTCAAGCCGAAAGACGCCGGGAACGGGCACTTCCTTCCTGATAGCTCCGGTGCCGCGCTTCTGCTTCTCTAGTCGTCTCTATCTTAGCGAAAGGCTTTCCCACTCCATTTGGCAAGGGGAGAGCGTACCTGCACTGCACACTAACCGCGGTTTGCAAAGAAAGAGGATTTGCTGCACATTCCAAGGACACGGCTCTTTCCGAGGCAATCTGCAACCTGCTGTCAGATCGAAGTGCTCTCTGCCCTCTCCTGCCCAGCTCTATGTACAAGCGGGCACTTTCCAGCCTGGGCGAGGCAAACAACCTCGAGAGATGTCACAGAGCATAAGTGGAGCACAGATGCTCAAACGCAGCAAAGCTGAAGAGCCTGGCTCAGCTTCACTAGTGTGCAATTGACTGACTGCGAAAAACAAAGCAGCAGAGCACCGGGCTTCTGGGCGATGTGAAGGCAATTGCCAAAACCAGGCAGCTGCTCCTTCCCAAGCACAGTCAGCTGCCTATGTTCTTGCTTGTCGACAAACTCACCGCTGCCCTTCTTTTCAGCAGCTGCCACCGTGTTCTGTGCATCTCGGAGCCTCTGGAGACGAGCAAGACTTACCGAGGTGGGACGCATCAGGACCAAGTAAAAACCCAGGCAAGTTGTCCTGGAACGCTTTCCATTCGCTTGCCGAGAGTGAATTCAAGAGGCAGGAGAGCGGCAGCCACCGTCCTCCAGCAGTCGGAAGGCTTCGCACACAAGCCCGCTTCTTTGCGGCTTCGTTCTTCGCCTCTTCCAAGCAACCGCGATCTCTGCCTCTCAGAGGCGAAGAAGCGGCTAATTCGCGCACAGCTCAGTAGAGCGGCAGCGGAGCGCTCCGGAGCGCCGTTTCAAGCCGAAAGACGCCGGGAACCAGCACTTCCCTCCTGATAGCTCCGGTGCCGCGCTTCTGCTTCTCTAGTCGTCTCTATCTTAGCGAAAGGCTTTCCCACTCCATTTGGCAAGGGGAGAGCGTACCTGCACTGCACACAAACCGCGGTTTGCAAAGAAAGAGGATTTGCTGCACATTCCAAGGACACGGCTCTTTCCGAGGCAATCTGCAACCTGCTGACAGATCGAAGTGCTCTCTGCCTTCTCCTGCCCAGCTCTATGTACTAGCGGGCGCTTTCCAGCCTGGCCGAGGCAAACAACCTCTAGAGATGTCACAGAGCATAAGTGGAGCACAGATGCTCAAAAGCAGCAAAGCTGAAGAGCCTGGCTCAGCTTCACTAGTGTGCAATTGACTGACTGCGAAAAACAAAGCAGCAGAGCACCGGGCTTCTGGGCGCTGTGAAGGCCAATTGCCAAAACCAGGCAGCTGTTCCTTCCCAAGCACAGTCAGCTGCCTATGTTCTTGCTTGTCGACAAACTCACCGCTGCCCTTCTTTTCAGCAGCTGCCACCGTGTTCTGTGCATCTCGGAGCCTCTGGGGACGAGCAAGACTTGCCAAGGTGGGACGCATCAGGACCAAGTAAAAACCCAGGCAAGTTGTCCTGGAACGCTTTCCATTCGCTTGCCGAGAGTGAATTCAAGAGGCAGGAGAGCGGCAGCCACCGTCCTCCAGCAGTCTGAAGGCTTCGCACACAAGCCCGCTTCTTTGCGGCTTCGTTCTTCGCCTCTTCCAAGCAACCGCGATCTCTGCCTCTCGGAGGCGAAGAAGCGGCTAATTCGCGCACAGCTCAGTAGAGCGGCAGCGGAGCGCTCCGGAGCGCCGTTTCAAGCCGAAAGACGCCGGGAACCGGCACTTCCCTCCGGATAGCTCCGGAGCCGCGCTTCTGCTTCTCTAGTCGTCTCTATCTTAGCGAAAAGCTTTCCCGCTCCATTTGGCAAGGGGAGAGCGTACCTGCACTGCACACTAACCGCGGTTTGCAAAGAAAGAGTATTTGCTGCACATTCCAAGGACACGGCTCTTTCCGAGGCAATCTGCAACCTGCTGTCAGATCGAAGTGCTCTCTGCCCTCTCCTGCCCAGCTCTATGTACAAGCGGGCACTTTCCAGCCTGGGCGAGGCAAACAACCTCGAGAGATGTCACAGAGCATAAGTGGAGCACAGATGCTCAAACGCAGCAAAGCTGAAGAGCCTGGCTCAGCTTCACTAGTGTGCAATTGACTGACTGCGAAAAACAAAGCAGCAGAGCACCGGGCTTCTGGGCGATGTGAAGGCAATTGCCAAAACCAGGCAGCTGCTCCTTCCCAAGCACAGTCAGCTGCCTATGTTCTTGCTTGTTCACAAACTCACCGCTGCCCTTCTTTTCAGCAGCTGCCACCGTGTTCTGTGCATCTCGGAGCCTCTGGGGACGAGCAAGACTTGCCAAGGTGGGACGCATCAGGACCGAGTAAAAACCCAGGCAAGTTGTCCTGGAACGCTTTCCATACGGTTGCCGAGAGTGAATTCAAGAGGCAGGAGAGCGGCAGCCACCGTCCTCCAGCAGTCGGAAGGCTTCGCACACAAGCCCGCTTCTTTGCGGCTTCGTTCTTCGCCTCTTCCAAGCAACCGCGATCTCTGCCTCTCGGAGGCGAAGAAGCGGCTAGTTCGCGCACAGCTCAGTAGAGCGGCAGCGGAGCGCTCCGGAGCGCCGTTTCAAGCCGAAAGACGCCGGGAACCGGCACTTCCCTCCGGATAGCTCCGGAGCCACGCTTCTGCTTCTCTAGTCGTCTCTATCTTAGCGAAAAGCTTTCCCGCTCCATTTGGCAAGGGGAGAGCGTACCTGCACTGCACACTAACCGCGGTTTGCAAAGAAAGAGGATTTGCTGCACATTCCAAGGACACGGCTCTTTCCGAGGCAATCTGCAACCTGCTGACAGATCGAAGTGCTCTCTGCCCTCTCCTGCCCAGCTCTATGTACAAGCGGGCACTTTCCAGCCTGGGCGAGGCAAACAACCTCGAGAGATGTCACAGAGCATAAGTGGAGCACAGATGCTCAAACGCAGCAAAGCTGAAGAGCCTGGCTCAGCTTCACTAGTGTGCAATTGACTGACTGCGAAAAACAAAGCAGCAGAGCACCGGGCTTCTGGGCGATGTGAAGGCAATTGCCAAAACCAGGCAGCTGCTCCTTCCCAAGCACAGTCAGCTGCCTATGTTCTTGCTTGTCGACAAACTCACCGCTGCCCTTCTTTTCAGCAGCTGCCACCGTGTTCTGTGCATCTCGGAGCCTCTGGAGACGAGCAAGACTTACCAAGGTGGGACGCATCAGGACCAAGTAAAAACCCAGGCAAGTTGTCCTGGAACGCTTTCCATTCGCTTGCCGAGAGTGAATTCAAGAGGCAGGAGAGCGGCAGCCACCGTCCTCCAGCAGTCGGAAGGTTTCGCACACAAGCCCGCTTCTTTGCGGCTTCGTTCTTCGCCTCTTCCAAGCAACCGCGATCTCTGCGTCTCGGAGGCGAAGAAGCGGCTAGTTTGCGCACAGCTCAGTAGAGCGGCAGCGGAGCGCTCCGGAGCGCCGCTTCAAGCCGAAAGACGCCGGGAACGGGCACTTCCTTCCTGATAGCTCCGGTGCCGCGCTTCTGCTTCTCTAGTCGTCTCTATCTTAGCGAAAGGCTTTCCCACTCCATTTGGCAAGGGGAGAGCGTACCTGCACTGCACACAAACCGCGGTTTGCAAAGAAAGAGGATTTGCTGCACATTCCAAGGACACGGCTCTTTCCGAGGCAATCTGCAACCTGCTGACAGATCGAAGTGCTCTCTGCCTTCTCCTGCCCAGCTCTATGTACTAGCGGGCGCTTTCCAGCCTGGCCGAGGCAAACAACCTCGAGAGATGTCACAGAGCATAAGTGGAGCACAGATGCTCAAAAGCAGCAAAGCTGAAGAGCCTGGCTCAGCTTCACTAGTGTGCAATTGACTGACTGCGAAAAACAAAGCAGCAGAGCACCGGGCTTCTGGGCGCTGTGAAGGCCAATTGCCAAAACCAGGCAGCTGTTCCTTCCCAAGCACAGTCAGCTGCCTATGTTCTTGCTTGTCGACAAACTCACCGCTGCCCTTCTTTTCAGCAGCTGCCACCGTGTTCTGTGCATCTCGGAGCCTCTGGGGACGAGCAAGATTTGCCAAGGTGGGACGCATCAGGACCAAGTAAAAACCCAGGCAAGTTGTCCTGGAACGCTTTCCATTCGCTTGCCGAGAGTGAATTCAAGAGGCAGGAGAGCGGCAGCCACCGTCCTCCAGCAGTCGGAAGGCTTCGCACGCAAGCCCGCTTCTTTGCGGCTTCGTTCTTCGCCACTTCCAAGCAACCACGATCACTGCGTCTCGGAGGCGAAGAAGACGCTAATTCACGCACAGCTCAGTAGAGCGGCAGCGGAGCGCTCCGGAGCGCTGTTTCAAGCCGAAAGACGCCGGGAACCGGCACTTCCCTCCGGATAGCTCCGGAGCCGCGCTTCTGCTTCTCTAGTCGTCTCTATCTTAGCGAAAAGCTTTCCCGCTCCATTTGGCAAGGGGAGAGCGTACCTGCACTGCACACCAACCGCGGTTTGCAAAGAAAGAGGATTTGCTGCACATTCCAAGGACACGGCTCTTTCCGAGGCAATCTGCAACCTGCTGTCAGATCGAAGTGCTCTCTGCCCTCTCCTGCCCAGCTCTATGTACAAGCGGGCACTTTCCAGCCTGGGCGAGGCAAACAACCTCGAGAGATGTCACAGAGCATAAGTGGAGCACAGATGCTCAAACGCAGCAAAGCTGAAGAGCCTGGCTCAGCTTCACTAGTGTGCAATTGACTGACTGCGAAAAACAAAGCAGCAGAGCACCGGGCTTCTGGGCGATGTGAAGGCAATTGCCAAAACCAGGCAGCTGCTCCTTCCCAAGCACAGTCAGCTGCCTATGTTCTTGCTTGTCGACAAACTCACCGCTGCCCTTCTTTTCAGCAGCTGCCACCGTGTTCTGTGCATCTCGGAGCCTCTGGGGACGAGCAAGACTTGCCAAGGTGGGACGCATCAGGACCAAGTAAAAACCCAGGCAAGTTGTCCTGGAACGCTTTCCATACGGTTGCCGAGAGTGAATTCAAGAGGCAGGAGAGCGGCAGCCACCGTCCTCCAGCAGTCGGAAGGCTTCGCACACAAGCCCGCTTCTTTGCAGCTTCGTTCTTCGCCTCTTCCAAGCAACCGCGATCTCTGCCTCTCGGAGGCGAAGAAGCGGCTAGTTTGCGCACAGCTCAGTAGAGCGGCAGCGGAGCGCTCCGGAGCGCCGTTTCAAGCCGAAAGACGCCGGGAACCGGCACTTCCCTCCGGATAGCTCCGGAGCCGCGCTTCTGCTTCTCTAGTCGTCTCTATCTTAGCGAAAAGCTTTCCCGCTCCATTTGGCAAGGGGAGAGCGTACCTGCACTGCACACTAACCGCGGTTTGCAAAGAAAGAGGATTTGCTGCACATTCCAAGGACACGGCTCTTTCCGAGGCAATCTGCAACCTGCTGACAGATCGAAGTGCTCTCTGCCCTCTCCTGCCCAGCTCTATGTACAAGCGGGCACTTTCCAGCCTGGGCGAGGCAAACAACCTCGAGAGATGTCACAGAGCATAAGTGGAGCACAGATGCTCAAACGCAGCAAAGCTGAAGAGCCTGGCTCAGCTTCACTAGTGTGCAATTGACTGACTGCGAAAAACAAAGCAGCAGAGCACCGGGCTTCTGGGCGATGTGAAGGCAATTTCCAAAAGCAGGCAGCTGCTCCTTCCCAAGCACAGTCAGCTGCCTATGTTCTTGCTTCTCGACAAACTCACCGCTGCCCTTCTTTTCAGCAGCTGCCACCGTGTTCTGTGCATCTCGGAGCCTCTGGAGACGAGCAAGACTTACCAAGGTGGGACGCATCAGGACCAAGTAAAAACCCAGGCAAGTTGTCCTGGAACGCTTTCCATTCGCTTGCCGAGAGTGAATTCAAGAGGCAGGAGAGCGGCAGCCACCGTCCTCCAGCAGTCGGAAGGTTTCGCACACAAGCCCGCTTCTTTGCGGCTTCGTTCTTCGCCTCTTCCAAGCAACCGCGATCTCTGCGTCTCGGAGGCGAAGAAGCGGCTAGTTTGCGCACAGCTCAGTAGAGCGGCAGCGGAGCGCTCCGGAGCGCCGCTTTAAGCCGAAAGACGCCGGGAACGGGCACTTCCTTCCTGATAGCTCTGGTGCCGCGCTTCTGCTTCTCTAGTCGTCTCTATCTTAGCGAAAGGCTTTCCCACTCCATTTGGCAAGGGGAGAGCGTACCTGCACTGCACACAAACCGCGGTTTGCAAAGAAAGAGGATTTGCTGCACATTCCAAGGACACGGCTCTTTCCGAGGCAATCTGCAACCTGCTGACAGACCGAAGTGCTCTCTGCCTTCTCCTGCCCAGCTCTATGTACTAGCGGGCGCTTTCCAGCCTGGCCGAGGCAAACAACCTCTAGAGATGTCACAGAGCATAAGTGGAGCACAGATGCTCAAAAGCAGCAAAGCTGAAGAGCCTGGCTCAGCTTCACTAGTGTGCAATTGACTGACTGCGAAAAACAAAGCAGCAGAGCACCGGGCTTCTGGGCGCTGTGAAGGCCAATTGCCAAAACCAGGCAGCTGTTCCTTCCCAAGCACAGTCAGCTGCCTATGTTCTTGCTTGTCGACAAACTCACCGCTGCCCTTCTTTTCAGCAGCTGCCACCGTGTTCTGTGCATCTCGGAGCCTCTGGGGACGAGCAAGACTTGCCAAGGTGGGACGCATCAGGACCAAGTAAAAACCCAGGCAAGTTGTCCTGGAACGCTTTCCATTCGCTTGCCGAGAGTGAATTCAAGAGGCAGGAGAGCGGCAGCCACCGTCCTCCAGCAGTCTGAAGGCTTCGCACACAAGCCCGCTTCTTTGCGGCTTCGTTCTTCGCCTCTTCCAAGCAACCGCGATCTCTGCCTCTCGGAGGCGAAGAAGCGGCTAATTCGCGCACAGCTCAGTAGAGCGGCAGCGGAGCGCTCCGGAGCGCCGTTTCAAGCCGAAAGATGCCGGGAACCGGCACTTCCCTCCGGATAGCTCCGGAGCCGCGCTTCTGCTTCTCTAGTCGTCTCTATCTTAGCGAAAAGCTTTCCCGCTCCATTTGGCAAGGGGAGAGCGTACCTGCACTGCACACTAACCGCGGTTTGCAAAGAAAGAGGATTTGCTGCACATTCCAAGGACACGGCTCTTTCCGAGGCAATCTGCAACCTGCTGACAGATCGAAGTGCTCTCTGCCCTCTCCTGCCCAGCTCTATGTACAAGCGGGCACTTTCCAGCCTGGGCGAGGCAAACAACCTCGAGAGATGTCACAGAGCATAAGTGGAGCACAGATGCTCAAACGCAGCAAAGCTGAAGAGCCTGGCTCAGCTTCACTAGTGTGCAATTGACTGACTGCGAAAAACAAAGCAGCAGAGCACCGGGCTTCTGGGCGATGTGAGGCAATTGCCAAAAACCAGGCAGCTGCTCCTTCCCAAGCACAGTCAGCTGCCTATGTTCTTGCTTGTCGACAAACTCACCGCTGCCCTTCTTTTCAGCAGCTGCCACCGTGTTCTGTGCATCTCGGAGCCTCTGGAGACGAGCAAGACTTACCAAGGTGGGACGCATCAGGACCAAGTAAAAACCCAGGCAAGTTGTCCTGGAACGCTTTCCATTCGCTTGCCGAGAGTGAATTCAAGAGGCAGGAGAGCAGCAGCCACCGTCCTCCAGCAGTCGGAAGGTTTCGCACACAAGCCCGCTTCTTTGCGGCTTCGTTCTTCGCCTCTTCCAAGCAACCGCGATCTCTGCGTCTCGGAGGCGAAGAAGCGGCTAGTTTGCGCACAGCTCAGTAGAGCGGCAGCGGAGCGCTCCGGAGCGCCGCTTCAAGCCGAAAGACGCCGGGAACGGGCACTTCCTTCCTGATAGCTCCGGTGCCGCGCTTCTGCTTCTCTAGTCGTCTCTATCTTAGCGAAAGGCTTTCCCACTCCATTTGGCAAGGGGAGAGCGTACCTGCACTGCACACAAACCGCGGTTTGCAAAGAAAGAGGATTTGCTGCACATTCCAAGGACACGGCTCTTTCCGAGGCAATCTGCAACCTGCTGACAGATCGAAGTGCTCTCTGCCTTCTCCTGCCCAGCTCTATGTACTAGCGGGCGCTTTCCAGCCTGGCCGAGGCAAACAACCTCTAGAGATGTCACAGAGCATAAGTGGAGCACAGATGCTCAAAAGCAGCAAAGCTGAAGAGCCTGGCTCAGCTTCACTAGTGTGCAATTGACTGACTGCGAAAAACAAAGCAGCAGAGCACCGGGCTTCTGGGCGCTGTGAAGGCCAATTGCCAAAACCAGGCAGCTGTTCCTTCCCAAGCACAGTCAGCTGCCTATGTTCTTGCTTGTCGACAAACTCACCGCTGCCCTTCTTTCAGCAGCTGCCACCGTGTTCTGTGCATCTCGGAGCCTCTGGGGACGAGCAAGACTTGCCAAGGTGGGATGCATCAGGACCAAGTAAAAACCCAGGCAAGTTGTCCTGGAACGCTTTCCATTCGCTTGCCGAGAGTGAATTCAAGAGGCAGGAGAGCGGCAGCCACCGTCCTCCAGCAGTCGGAAGGCTTCGCACACAAGCCCGCTTCTTTGCGGCTTCGTTCTTCGCCTCTTCCAAGCAACCGCGATCTCTGCCTCTCGGAGGCGAAGAAGCGGCTAATTCGCGCACAGCTCAGTAGAGCTGCAGCGGAGCGCTCCGGAGCGCCGTTTCAAGCCGAAAGACGCCGGGAACCGGCACTTCCCTCCGGATAGCTCCGGAGCCGCGCTTCTGCTTCTCTAGTCGTCTCTATCTTAGCAGAAAGCTTTCCCGCTCCATTTGGCAAGGGGAGAGCGTACCTGCACTGCACACTAACCGCGGTTTGCAAAGAAAGAGTATTTGCTGCACATTCCAAGGACACGGCTCTTTCCGAGGCAATCTGCAACCTGCTGTCAGATCGAAGTGCTCTCTGCCCTCTCCTGCCCAGCTCTATGTACAAGCGGGCACTTTCCAGCCTGGGCGAGGCAAACAACCTCGAGAGATGTCACAGAGCATAAGTGGAGCACAGATGCTCAAACGCAGCAAAGCTGAAGAGCCTGGCTCAGCTTCACTAGTGTGCAATTGACTGACTGCGAAAAACAAAGCAGCAGAGCACCGGGCTTCTGGGCGATGTGAAGGCAATTGCCAAAACCAGGCAGCTGCTCCTTCCCAAGCACAGTCAGCTGCCTATATTCTTGCTTGTCGACAAACTCACCGCTGCCCTTCTTTTCAGCAGCTGCCACCGTGTTCTGTGCATCTCGGAGCCTCTGGAGACGAGCAAGACTTACCAAGGTGGGACGCATCAGGACCAAGTAAAAACCCAGGCAAGTTGTCCTGGAACGCTTTCCATTCGCTTGCCGAGAGTGAATTCAAGAGGCAGGAGAGCGGCAGCCACCGTCCTCCAGCAGTCGGAAGGTTTCGCACACAAGCCCGCTTCTTTGCGGCTTCGTTCTTCGCCTCTTCCAAGCAACCGCGATCTCTGCGTCTCGGAGGCGAAGAAGCGGCTAGTTTGCGCACAGCTCAGTAGAGCGGCAGCGGAGCGCTCCGGAGCGCCGCTTCAAGCCGAAAGACACCGGGAACGGGCACTTCCTTCCTGATAGCTCTGGTGCCGCGCTTCTGCTTCTCTAGTCGTCTCTATCTTAGCGAAAATCTTTCCCACTCCATTTGGCAAGGGGAGAGCGTACCTGCACTGCACACAAACCGCGGTTTGCAAAGAAAGAGGATTTGCTGCACATTCCAAGGACACGGCTCTTTCCGAGGCAATCTGCAACCTGCTGTCAGATGGAAGTGCTCTCTGCCCTCTCCTGCCCAGCTCTATGTACTAGCGGGCACTTTCCAGCCTGGGCGAGGCAAACAACCTCGAGAGATGTCACCGAGCATAAGTGGAGCACGATGCTCAAAAGCAGCAAAGCTGAAGAGCCTGGCTCAGCTTCACTAGTGTGCAATTGACTGACTGCGAAAAACAAAGCAGCAGAGCACCGGGCTTCTGGGCGCTGTGAAGGCAATTGCCAAAACCAGGCAGCTGTTCCTTCCCAAGCACAGTCAGCTGCCTATGTTCTTGCTTGTCGACAAACTCACCGCTGCCCTTCTTTTCAGCAGCTGCCACCGTGTTCTGTGCATCTCGGAGCCTCTGGGGACGAGCAAGACTTGCCAAGGTGGGACGCATCAGGACCAAGTAAAAACCCAGGCAAGTTGTCCTGGAACGCTTTCCATTCGCTTGCGGAGAGTGTGAATTCAAGAGGCAGGAGTGCGGCAGCCACCGTCCTCCAGCAGTCGGAAGGCTTCGCACACAAGCCCGCTTCTTTGCGGCTTCGTTCTTCGCCTCTTCCAAGCAACCGCGATCTCTGCCTCTCGGAGGAGAAGAAGCGGCTAGTTCGCGCACAGATCATTAGAGTGGCAGCAGTGCACTCCAAAGCGCCGCTTCTACCGGAAACGCCGGGAACTGGCCCTTACCTTCGGATAGCTCCGGAGGCGCGTCTTCTGCTTCCCTAGTCATCTCTATCTTTGCGAAAAGCTTTCCCGCTCCATTTGGCAAGGAGAGAGTGTACCAGTACAGCACACTAACCCCGGGTTGCCAAGAAATTGGATTTTCTGCACATTCCAAGGACACGGCTCTTTCCGAGGCAATCGGCAACCTGCTGTCAGATGGAAGTGCTCTCTGCCCTCTCCTGCCCAGCTCTATGTACTAGCGGGCACTTTCCAGATTGGGCGAGGGAAACAACCTCGAGAGATGTCACAGAGCATAAGTGGAGCACAGATGCTCAAAAGCAGCAAAGCTGAAGAGCCTGGCTCAGCTTCACTAGTGTTCAATTGACTGATAGCGAAAAACAAAGCAGCAGAGCACCGGGCTTCTGGGCGCTGTGAAGGCAATTGCCAAAACCAGGCAGCTGTTCCTTCCCAAGCACAGTCAGCTGCCTATGTTCTTGCTTCTCGACAAACTCACCGCTGCCCTTCTTTTCAGCAGCTGCCACCGTCTTCTGTGCATCTCGGAGCCTCTGGGGACGAGCAAGACTTGCCAAGGTGGGACGCATCAGGACCAAGTAAAATCCAGGCAAGTTGTCCTGGAACGCTTTCCATTCGCTTGCCGAGAGTGAATTCAACAGGCAGGAGAGCGGCAGCCACCGTCCTCCAGCAGTCGGAAGGCTTCGCACACAAGCCCGCTTCTTTGCGGCTTCGTTCTTCGCCTCTTCCAAGCAACCGCGATCTCTGCCTCTCGGAGGAGAAGAAGCGGCTAGTTCGCGCACAGATCATTAGAGTGGCAGCAGTGCACTCCAAAGCGCCGCTTCTACCGGAAACGCCGGGAACTGGCCCTTACCTTCGGATAGCTCCGTAGACGCGTCTTCTGCTTCCCTAGTCATCTCTATCTTTGCGAAAAGCTTTCCCACTCCATTTGGCAAGGAGAGAGTGTACCAGTACAGCACACTAACCCCGGGTTGCCAAGAAATTGGATTTTCTGCACATTCCAAGGACACGGCTCTTTCCGAGGCAATCGGCAACCTGCTGTCAGATGGAAGTGCTCTCTGCCCTCTCCTGCCCAGCTCTATGTACTAGCGGGCACTTTCCAGATTGGGCGAGGGAAACAACCTCGAGAGATGTCACAGAGCATAAGTGGCAGCACGATGCTCAAAAGCAGCAAAAGCTGAAGAGCCTGGCTCAGCTTCACTAGTGTGCAATTGACTGATAGCGAAAAACAAAGCAGCAGAGCACCGGGCTTCTGGGCGCTGTGAAGGCAATTGCCAAAACCAGGCAGCTGTTCCTTCCCAAGCACAGTCAGCTGCCTATGTTCTTGCTTGTCGACAAACTCACCGCTGTGCCTTCTTTTCAGCAGCTGCCACCGTCTTCTGTGCATCTCGGAGCCTCTGGGGACGAGGCAAGACTTGCCAAGGTGGGACGCATCAGGACCAAGTAAAATCCAGGCAAGTTGTCCTGGAACGCTTTCCATTCGCTTGCCGAGAGTGAATTCAACAGGCAGGAGAGCGGCAGCCACCGTCCTCCAGCAGTCGGAAGGCTTCCGCACACAAGCCCGCTTCTTTGCGGCTTCGTTCTTCGCCTCTTCCAAGAAACCGCGATCTCTGCCTCTTGGAGGAGAAGAAGCGGCTAGTTCGCGCACAGATCATTAGAGTGGCAGCAGTGCACTCCAAAGCGCCCCTTCTACCGGAAACGCCGGGGAACTGGCCCTTACCTTCGGATAGCTCCGGAAGCCGCGCTTCTGCTTCCTCTAGTCGTCTCTATATTAGCGAAAAGCTTTCCCGCTCCATTTGGCAAGGGGAGAGCGTACCTGCACTGCACACAAACCGCGGTTTGCCAAGAAATTGGATTTGCTGCACATGCCAAGGACACGGCTCTTTCCGAGGAAATCTGCAACCTGCTGTCAGATGGAAGTGCTCTCTGCCCTCTCCTGCCCAGCTCTATGTACAAGCGGGCACTTTCCAGCCTGGGCGAGGCAAACAACCTCGAGAGATGTCACAGAGCATAAGTGGAGCACAGATGCTCAAAAGCAGCAAAGCTGAAGAGCCTGGCTCGGAGGCGAAGAAGCGGCTAATTCGCGCACAGCTCAGTAGAGCGGCAGCGGAGCGCTCCGGAGCGCCGCTTCAAGCCGAAAGACGCCGGGAAGCGGCACTTTCCTCCGGATAGCTCCGGAGCCGCGCTTCTGCTTCTCTAGTTGTCTCTATCTTAGCGAAAAGCTTTTCCGCTCCATTTGGCAAGGGGGAGAGCGTACCTGCACTGCACACTAACCGCGGTTTGGCAAAGAAAGAGGATTTGCTGCACATTCCAAGGACACGGCTCTTTCCGAGGCAATCTGCAACCTGCTGACAGATCGAAGTGCTCTCTGCCCTCTCCTGCCCAGCTCTATGTACAAGCGGGCACTTTCCAGCCTGGGCGAGGCAAACAACCTCAAGAGATGTCACAGAGCATAAGTGGAGCACAGATGCTCAAACGCAGCAAAGCTGAAGAGCCTGGCTCAGCTTCACTAGTGTGCAATTCACTGACTGCGAAAAACAAAGCAGCAGAGCACCGGGCTTCTGGGCGATGTGAAGGCAATTGCCAAAACCAGGCAGCTGCTCCTTCCCAAGCACAGTCAGCTGCCTATGTTCTTGCTTGTCGACAAACTCACCGCTGCCCTTCTTTTCAGCAGCTGCCACCGTGTTCTGTGCATCTCGGAGCCTCTGGAGACGAGCAAGACTTACCAAGGTGGGACGCATCAGGACCAAGTAAAAACCCAGGCAAGTTGTCCTGGAACGCTTTCCATTCGCTTGCCGACGAGAGTGAATTCAAGAGGCAGGAGAGCGGCAGCCACCGTCCTCCAGCAGTCGGAAGGTTTCGCACACAAGCCCGCTTCTTTGCGGGCTTCGTTCTTCGCCTCTTCCAAGCAACCGCGATCTCTGCGTCTCGGAGGCGAAGAAGCGGCTAGTTTGCGCACAGCTCAGTAGAGCGGGCAGCGGAGCGCTCCGGAGCGCCGCTTCAGGCCGAAAAGACGCCGGGAACGGGCCACTTCCTTCCTGATAGCTCTGGTGCCGCGCTTCTGCTTCTCTAGTCGTCTCTATCTTAGCGAAAAGCTTTCCCACTCCATTTGGCAAGGGAGAGCGTACCTGCACTGCACACAAACCGCGGTTTGCAAAGAAAGAGGATTTGCTGCACATTCCAAGGACACGGCTCTTCCCGAGGCAATCTGCAACCTGCTGTCAGATGGAAGTGCTCTCTGCCCTCTCCTGCCCAGCTCTATGTACTAGCGGGCACCTTTCCAGCCTGGGCGAGGCAAACAACCTCGAGAGATGGTCACCGAGCATAAGTGGAGCACAGATGCTCAAAAGCAGCAAAGCTGAAGAGCCTGGCTCAGCTTCACTAGTGTGCAATTGACTGACTGCGGAAAAACAAAGCAGCAGAGCACCGGGCTTCTGGGCGCTGTGAAGGCCAATTGGCAAAACCAGGCAGCTGTTCCTTCCCAAGCACAGTCAGCTGCCTATGTTCTTGCTTCTCGACAAACTCACCGCTGCCCTTCTTTTCAGCAGCTGCCACCGTGTTCTGTGCATCTCGGAGCGTCTGGGGACGAGCAAGACTTGCCAAGGTGGGACGCATCAGGACCAAGTAAAAACCCAGGCAAGTTGTCCTGGAACGCTTTCCATTCGCTTGCCGAGAGTGAATTCAAGAGGCAGGAGAGCGGCAGCTACCGTTCCTCCAGCAGTCGGAAGATTTCGCACACAAGCCCGCTTCTTTGCGGCTTCGTTCTTCGCCTCTTCCAAGCAACCGCGATCTCTGCGTCTCGGAGGCGAAGAAGCGGCTAGTTTGCGCACAGCTCAGTTAGAGCGGCAGCGGAGCGCTCCGGAGCGCCGCTTTAAGCCGAAAGACGCCGGGAACGGTCACTTCCTTCCTGATAGCTCCAGTGCCGCGCTTCTGCTTCTCTAGTCGTCTCTATCTTAGCGAAAGGCTTTCCCACTCCATTTGGCAAGGGGAGAGCGTACCTGCACTGCACACAAACCGCGGTTTGCAAAGAAAGAGGATTTGCTGCACATTCCAAGGACACGGCTCTTTCCGAGGCAATCTGCAACCTGCTGTCAGATCGAAGTGCTCTCTGCCCTCTCCTGCCCAGCTCTATGTACAAGCGGGCACTTTCCAGCCTGGGCGAGGCAAACAACCTCGAGAGATGTCACAGAGCATAAGTGGAGCACAGATGCTCAAACGCAGGAAAGCTGAAGAGCCTGGCTCAGCTTCACTAGTGTGCAATTGACTGACTGCGAAAAACAAAGCAGCAGAGCACCGGGCTTCTGGGCGATGTGAAGGCAATTGCCAAAACCAGGCAGCTGCTCCTTCCCAAGCACAGTCAGCTGCCTATATTCTTGCTTGTCGACAAACTCACCGCTGCCCTTCTTTCAGCAGCTGCCACCGTGTTCTGTGCATCTCGGAGCCTCTGGAGACGAGCAAGACTTACCAAGGTGGGACGCATCAGGACCAAGTAAAAACCCAGGCAAGTTGTCCTGGAACGCTTTCCATTCGCTTGCCGAGAGTGAATTCAAGAGGCAGGAGAGCGGCAGCCACTGTCCTCCAGCAGTCGGAAGGTTTCGCACACAAGCCCGCTTCTTTGCGGCTTCGTTCTTCGCCTCTTCCAAGCAACCGCGATCTCTGCGTCTCGGAGGCGAAGAAGCGGCTAATTCGCGCACAGCTCAGTAGAGCGGCAGCGGAGCGCTCCGGAGCGCCGCTTCAAGCCGAAAGACGCGGGAACGGGCACTTCCTTCTGATAGCTCTGGTGGCCGCGCTTCTGCTTCTCTAGTCGTCTCTATCTTAGCGAAAAGCTTTCCCACTCCATTTGGCAAGGAGAGAGTGTACCAGTACAGCACACTAACCCCGGGTTGCCAAGAAATTGGATTTGCTGCACATTCCAAGGGACACGGCTCTTTCCGAGGCAATCTGCAACCTGCTGTCAGATGGAAGTGCTCTCTGCCCTCTCCTGCCCAGCTCTATGTACTAGCGGGCACTTTCCAGCCTGGGCGAGGCAAACACCTCGAGAGATGTCACAGAGCATAAGTGGAGCACAGATGCTCAAAAAGCAGCAAAGCTGAAGAGCCTGGCTCAGCTTCACTAGTGTTCAATTGACTGATAGCGAAAAACAACGCAGCAGAGCACCGGGCTTCTGGGCGCTGTGGAAGGCAATTGCCAAAACCAGGCAGCTGTTCCTTCCCAAGCACAGTCAGCTGCCTATGTTCTTGCTTGTCAACAAACTCACCGCTGCCCTTCTTTTCAGCAGCTGCCACCGTGTTCTGTGCATCTCGGAGCCTCTGGGGACGAGCAAGACTTGCCAAGGTGGGACGCATCAGGACCAAGTAAAACCCAGGCAAGTTGTCCTGGAACGCTTTCCATTCGCTTGCCGAGAGTGAATTCAAGAGGCAGGAGAGCGGCAGCCACCGTCCTCCAGCAGTCGGAAGATTTCGCACACAAGCCTGCTTCTTTGCGGCTTCGTTCTTCGCCTCTTCCAAGCAACCGCGATCTCTGCGTCTCGGAGGAGAAGAAGCGGCTAGTTTGCGCACAGCTCAGTAGAGCGGCAGCGGAGCGCTCCGGAGCGCCGCTTCAAGCCGAAAGACGCCGGGAACAGGATCTTCCTTCCTGATAGCTCCGGAGCCGCGCTTCTGCTTCTCTAGTCGTCTCTATCTTAGCGAAAAGCTTTCCCGCTCCATTTGGCAAGGGGAGAGCGTACCTGCACTGCACACTAACCGCGGTTTGCAAAGAAAGAGTATTTGCTGCACATTCCAAGACACGGCTCTTTCCGAGGCAATCTGCAACCTGCTGTCAGATCGAAGTGCTCTCTGCCCTCTCCTGCCCAGCTCTATGTACAAGCGGGCACTTTCCAGCCTGGGCGAGGCAAACAACCTCGAGAGATGTCACAGAGCATAAGTGGAGCACAGATGCTCAAACGCAGCAAAGCTGAAGAGCCTGGCTCAGCTTCACTAGTGTGCAATTGGACTGACTGCGAAAAACAAAGCAGCAGAGCACCGGGCTTCTGGGCGATGTGAAGGCAATTGCCAAAACCAGGCAGCTGCTCCTTCCCAAGCACAGTCAGCTGCCTATATTCTTGCTTGTCGACAAACTCACCGCTGCCCTTCTTTTCAGCAGCTGCCACCGTGTTCTGTGCATCTCGGAGCCTCTGGAGACGAGCAAGACTTACCAAGGTGGGACGCATCAGGACCAAGTAAAAACCCAGGCAAGTTGTCCTGGAACGCTTTCCATTCCGCTTGCGAGAGTGAATTCAAGAGGCAGGAGAGCGGCAGCCACCGTCCTCCAGCAGTCGGAAGGTTTCGCACACAAGCCCGCTTCTTTGCGGCTTCGTTCTTCGCCTCTTCCAAGCAACCGCGATCTCTGCGTCTCGGAGGCGAAGAAGCGGCTAGTTTGCGCACAGCTCAGTAGAGCGGCAGCGGAGCGCTCCGGAGCGCCGCTTCAAGCCGAAAGACACCGGGAACGGGCACTTCCTTCCTGATAGCTCTGGTGCCGCGCTTCTGCTTCTCTAGTCGTCTCTATCTTAGCGAAAATCTTTCCCACTCCATTTGGCAAGGGGAGAGCGTACCTGCACTGCACACAAACCGCGGTTTGCAAAGAAAGAGGATTTGCTGCACATTCCAAGGACACGGCTCTTTCCGAGGCAATCTGCAACCTGCTGTCAGATGGAAGTGCTCTCTGCCCTCTCCTGCCCAGCTCTATGTACTAGCGGGCACTTTCCAGCCTGGGCGAGGCAAACAACCTCGAGAGATGTCACCGAGCATAAGTGGAGCACGATGCTCAAAAGCAGCAAAGCTGAAGAGCCTGGCTCAGCTTCACTAGTGTGCAATTGACTGACTGCGAAAACAAAGCAGCAGAGCACCGGGCTTCTGGGCGCTGTGAAGGCAATTGCCAAAACCAGGCAGCTGTTCCTTCCCAAGCACAGTCAGCTGCCTATGTTCTTGCTTGTCGACAAACTCACCGCTGCCCTTCTTTTCAGCAGCTGCCACCGTGTTCTGTGCATCTCGGAGCCTCTGGGGACGAGCAAGACTTGCCAAGGTGGGACGCATCAGGACAAGTAAAAACCCAGGCAAGTTGTCCTGGAACGCTTTCCATTCGCTTGCGGAGTGTGAATTCAAGAGGCAGGAGTGCGGCAGCCACCGTCCTCCAGCAGTCGGAAGGCTTCGCACACAAGCCCGCTTCTTTGCGGCTTCGTTCTTCGCCTCTTCCAAGCAACCGCGATCTCTGCCTCTCGGAGGAGAAGAAGCGGCTAGTTCGCGCACAGATCATTAGAGTGGCAGCAGTGCACTCCAAAGCGCCGCTTCTACCGGAAACGCCGGGAACTGGCCCTTACCTTCGGATAGCTCCGGAGGCGCGTCTTCTGCTTCCCTAGTCATCTCTATCTTTGCGAAAAGCTTTCCCGCTCCATTTGGCAAGGAGAGAGTGTACCAGTACAGCACACTAACCCCGGGTTGCCAAGAAATTGGATTTCTGCACATTCCAAGGACACGGCTCTTTCCGAGGCAATCGGCAACCTGCTGTCAGATGGAAGTGCTCTCTGCCCTCTCCTGCCCAGCTCTATGTACTAGCGGGGCACTTTCCAGATTGGGCGAGGGAAACAACCTCGAGAGATGTCACAGAGCATAAGTGGAGCACAGATGCTCAAAAGCAGCAAAGCTGAAGAGCCTGGCTCAGCTTCACTAGTGTTCAATTGACTGATAGCGAAAAACAAAGCAGCAGAGCACCGGGCTTCTGGGCGCTGTGAAGGCAATTGCCAAAACCAGCAGCTGTTCCTTCCCAAGCACAGTCAGCTGCCTATGTTCTTGCTTCTCGACAAACTCACCGCTGCCCTTCTTTTCAGCAGCTGCCACCGTCTTCTGTGCATCTCGGAGCCTCTGGGGGACGAGCAAGACTTGCCAAGGTGGGACGCATCAGGACCAAGTAAAATCCAGGCAAGTTGTCCTGGAACGCTTTCCATTCGCTTGCCGAGAGTGAATTCAACAGGCAGGAGAGCGGCAGCCACCGTCCTCCAGCAGTCGGAAGGCTTCGCACACAAGCCCGCTTCTTTGCGGCTTCGTTCTTCGCCTCTTCCAAGCAACCGCGATCTCTGCCTCTCGGAGGAGAAGAAGCGGCTAGTTCGCGCACAGATCATTAGAGTGGCAGCAGTGCACTCCAAAGCGCCGCTTCTACCGGAAACGCCGGGAACTGGCCCTTACCTTCGGATAGCTCCGTAGACGCGTCTTCTGCTTCCCTAGTCATCTCTATCTTTGCGAAAAGCTTTCCCACTCCATTTGGCAAGGAGAGAGTGTACCAGTACAGCACACTAACCCCGGGTTGCCAAGAAATTGGATTTTCTGCACATTCCAAGGACACGGCTCTTTCCGAGGCAATCGGCAACCTGCTGTCAGATGGAAGTGCTCTCTGCCCTCTCCTGCCCAGCTCTGTGTACTAGCGGGCACTTTCCAGATTGGGCGAGGGAAACAACCTCGAGAGATGTCACAGAGCATAAGTG